>NW_026896434.1:0-22313 GCF_033153095.1 Gastrolobium bilobum | reverse complement strand
AACACTTATCACAAAAATCAAAAGAAAGTGAAGAAAAACACAGACAAAGAATCAATTTGAGAAAGGAGGAGAAGTAATTTTAGTAATTAAAGTCGTGACTCCTAATGTCAGCAACACTGTATTTCTAATCTCTCGCTCTTGCCTCCTTCTCTCCCTGTTGCAGAATATGTGTAACGCCTGACCGCTTCAGAATCAATGACTATCCACACATACTAACACATGACTTTTCAGTGTGCTTTTTTTTCACTTGCACACTTCCTGGGAAAACTTCCCAGGAGGTCACCCATCCCAAAATTACTGCAAATCAAGCATGCTTAACTATGAAATTCTTCCATTCTGGGCTCGATTCATTCATGTAATCCCCCGCTGGAAGCCTGTCAAGAGTCGCTCCTTGTCTGTGCCATTTCGGACCATGCCCTTTCGCACCGGCAATCACTTCCCGCCCTTGTCAGCGCTCGGGGTGATACAAGCCCACTAGCTTCCACCTGATTCGTCCTCGAACCACACCGTACTGGAAGAGAGGCCCTGCTCTGATACCACTTCAAGAATCAATGACTATCCTCACATACTAACACGTGACTTTTCAGTGTACTTTTTCCTCACTCGCACACTTCCTGGGAAAACTTCCCAGGAGGTCATCCATCCCAGAATTACTGCAAGTCAAGCACGCTTAAATATGAAGTTCTTCCGTTCCGGGCTACCGAAAAGTAGATGCATTTTGTTAGTATAGGAAGTACCATAAGCTATCCAAACTGTGCAGTTTCATACCTGCACAGTCTTTGGAATCTCTATCTTTTGGGTGTCAATTCGATTCATTCATGTAACCCCCCACTGGAAGCCTCTCAGGAGTCGTTCATTGTTTGTGCCCTTTCGCACCATGTCCTTTCGCACCGACAATCACTCCCCGTCATTGTCAACGCTCGGGATGTTACAATATGCCAGCCTTCTTTCTGTTTCCAAGAGTTGCCTTTTTATAATCATGAAACCATATTTTTTAATTTCCCATAATATCTTCAATGGATTCTTCATTAGAATCTCCAATCATATCTGTAATCAAATCCTTAAAATCTCCCCTTTTATATTTCAAAGGAAAACTTTCCTTAAAAATATTCAAGAGAATCTTCAATAATATCTTCAATCAATTATATGATTCAGAAATCCAAAGCAAATCCACTTGAGCTCTCCAATTTATCTCTTTATTGAGTTGAAAATTACCACAAAATATTAGAATTTTTGTGAGAATCTTAATGAGAATAAAATAATAATTTAATTACAATTATCATATCTTTTAATTATTTTAAATCAATTTTATGCTCATATTAACCCTTAATACCAATGTTGTCAAAATTGAGTTTCTACATAAAAATGGAAAGGAATTGTAGAAATGTAAATAGTAGAAACGACACGAAACGTAAAGTTTCTACTACTTAAGGTCAAGATATAAAATATATATATATATATATATATATATATATATATATATATATTGATGTAAAAAAATATATATCACATAAGTCATACTCAAAATTCAATAAATAACTTCATATTTAAAAAATATAAATCACATAACTGTATAAGACATAAGTCCAAAAGCATTAAAAGAGTTTAACAACTCTTATAACCATGTTCCGAAACATCCAAAAAATAAAGTTTAACAACTCATAAATGGAAATACATCGACCTCCCGCAAGATTTTTTTTTTTTTTTAGATAGCTAGAAGAAGATACTGTACATTTGATTTGGGGAAAATGGAAATAGAATTTATTTATTTTTGAGAAAATAAAAAATCAGGTCATGGGTCAAATGTTGACCCGATTCAGTTTTTTGGTTTAAGTAAAAACGTAAAAAATTATGTTTCTACCGTTTTATGTTTTTGCAGTGAGTTTATTTTTACAGGAGTGAGTTTTTACTTGTGTTTTAATACGTATCACTTTAATAAAAACGAAAAAAAAACACTAGTTTTTAACAACAATACTTAATAAATAATAAATTAGAGACTTATCATTAGCTTGTCAGAGCATACCTTATCCTTATACTGTATTTTACTGTCAGAGCGAACAGGTTATATAGGATTCCACTTGCTATGGTTGTCTGTCACTTGGATACTTATAATGGGGGCATGGTCATGTTGCATTTTTTTTTTTAATCTAAGAAGGGTTCGCAGAAATGAGAAACATCTTGCATGGAATCAATATGTTGTACAGGTTTAAATCTCTAAACAGCATTTTTTTTTTGTATCATGAAATTACGATTATCAGATATATAGCTGGAACAAAAATTGTCTGGAAATTTTACGAAAAAAATGTTTGGTAGGACAAAATATTACCGAGAATATTGGTTAATTTTTGTGAATGAGTGTTTGGTTGAAAATAAAATATTGCTGGAAATATGATAAATTTGACAAAATTACACTCGTCAAGTATTAGCTCCACTGCAGCTTCCAATTAGTTTTGCCTAGCGTAGCCTTCAGTTAGCTTTTGCTTAGCTAAGCTTGTATCAGTTTAGCTTTCTGTTACAGATGTCAGTTTGTTAGCTTTCTGTTCTGCTTCTGTTAACAGATGTCTTCTCATAAGAGTGCTGAGTCACTCATGATCTGTTAACAGATGTCTTCTCATAAGAGTGCTGAGTCACTCATGATTCTTATAGTATATAAACTACATATCCTGTATTACATTTGATAATTCATTCAACACATGCAAAATGCAATTGCTCTCTTTCTTCTTCTCTCCAAATTCTCTCGACTCTTCTGCATTTCTTTCTTGGTATCAGAGCCTCACCGTCCCCCACTTTAAAGTAGAATTAAAAATAAAATAAAAAAGCACAAAAAGGTAAACCGAAAATGGGCCTGTGCAATTTCCACGCTTCTAGCCTAAAGGGCTCTTGCGTGAGGGGGCGTGTTGAGATATATAGTCCCACATTGATTGGATGGGCAACTAATATGGCCTTTATAAGGCCTTGGGCACTCCCACCCTTGAGCTAGCTTTTGGGGTGGTGTATCCCACGGTTCTTAACTTGGTATGGTATCAGAGCTCTCTTTCTGAGGGCCTGATACAAGCTCACATCATGTCTTCCGCAACTCCATCTCAAGATTCAATGGCTGAACACAAGACTACTACATTGCTGTTTAATCACCAGATCTCTGTTAAACTAACAGAGAAGAATTTTTTGCTTTGGAGCCAGATTGTAGAACCGGTTATCATGTCTCATCAACTGCATCATTTTCTTGTCAATCCTAAGATTCCGCTACAGTTTGAATCAGAACTGAATCGAACTCAAGAAATAGTTAATCCAGTCTACACTGATTGGATCAAACAAGATCAAATGCTTCTTTCTTGGTTACTGTCAACAATTTCTGAAGAGATTCTCAATGAAATTCTAGGAGTTCATCATGCTTATGAAGCCTGGGAACAGATTCACAAACTTTTTCATGGAATGATGCGTTCAAAGTTACGCCAACTCAGATCTGAAATTAGAACTGTCAAGAAAGGTAACAAATCTGTGGTTGAATTTCTTCGACATGTAAAGACATTATGTGATGAACTAAAGGCTATCAAGAATCCAGTCTCAACAGATGAACACACAGAAATAATTTTAGATGGACTTCCACCTGAATTCAATGCTTTTGTCTCCTCAGTTCGTGCACGAGAAAATCCATATGCTCTTGATGACTTGAGAATTGAACTCATAGCATATGAAATGATGCTAGCTAAACAGAATGAAACTTTGTTGTCTGAATCAATGACAGTAAATCTTGCTCAAAAAGTTCCAAACTCGAATCCGAATGAAAATTCTAGCATTGTTGCTCCTCTGACCTCACCTGCGTTTGATGAACAATTCAACAATGGCTCGAATGCTGCTAGCAGAGGTAGAGGAAGATCATTTGGCAGAAGCTATCGTGGTAGAGGCCGTGGAGGTCGTAGCAATCTTCAGTGTTAGCTATGCTACAAGTTTGGACACAATGTTCATAATTGTTGGCATAGGTTTGATGAACATTTCACTCCTACACATCCTGAACCAGAAGCACCTCAATATTTCAACACAAACTCATACCAGAGGACATTTCAGTATGTGAGACCTCCTGTCAGCACTCAATCTCCACAAATTATGCTTACCTCACTTCCAGCACAACATTCATCCTCACAGCACAATGCTACACTCCAACGAGGACTGTTGCCTACTCCATCTCAAGCACCAACATTGGATTGGTATCCAGATTCAGGTGCTTCACACCATGTAACTGCTGAACCTAACAATTTGCTTCAGAGTTCTCAGCTTTCAGGTTCTGATCAGATTTTCATTGGCAATGGCCAAGGTCTGGATATTAGAGCTGTTGGTTCTTCTCATTTTTCATCCCCACTCAAACCACACACAAATCTATTTCTTCACAATTTACTTCTTGTCCCTTCTATCACCAAAAACTTAGTCAGTGTTAGCAAATTTGCCAAAGATAACAATGTGTTTTTTGAGTTTCACCCATTCTCATGTTATGTTAAATCACAGGACTCTCATGAGGTACTGCTTGAAGGTGCATTAGGAGCTGATGGACTGTATCGGTTCAATGGTGTTCAAATCCCTCACTCATCAAGACAAATTAGGCAGAATAGTAACTCATTGTCTTCTTGTCATTCTGTTTGTAATTCAGTCTGTAATTCTGTTTGTACTTCATCATTGTCTTCTGATTTGATGCCCACTGTTGTTCAATCTCAGTGTGCTAATACCACTGAATCTGTAAATAGCACACCAGTTGAATCAAATTACTTGTACAACTTGTGGCATTGCCGTTTAGGTCATCCTCACAATGAGGCACTTAAAAATGTTCTCCAAACCTGTAATATTTCCATTCCTAATAAAGACAATTCCTTTTTCTGTTCTGCTTGTTGCTTGGGAAAGGCTCACAGATTACCTTCTACTTTGTCTACAACTAAATATAACAAACCTTTTGACCTCATATACAGTGATCTGTGGGGTCCAGCCCCAATCAAATCTACCATGGGATACACCTACTACATGTCCTTTGTTGATGCTCATAGCAGGTTCACTTGGATTTATCTTTTAAAACAAAAATCAGAAGCTATTTCAACCTTCAAACAGTTCCATGCCCTCATTTCTAACCAGTTTCAAGTAACAATCAAAGCCATCCAAACAGATTGGGGAGGTGAATTTCGCCCCTTCACCCAACTTCTTCAACACTTAGGCATAACCCATAGACTAGCATGTCCTCACACCCATCACCAAAATGGTGTGGTTGAGAGAAAGCACCGTCACATTGTTGAAACTGGTCTTACTCTTCTTGCACATGCTTCCCTACCATTGAAATTTTGGGATCATGCTTTCATATCAGCTGTATATCTCATTAATTGCCTTCCTACTACTTCATTACACTTTGAAGTGCCATTTACCAAACTGCTCAAAGTTACACCCGATTACAGATTCCTCAAAGTATTTGGATGTGCATGCTTCCCTTTTCTTAGACCCTACAATCAACATAAACTCGACTTTAGATCCAGTGAATGTGTTTTTCTTGGATATTCACCAAACCACAAAGGATACAAGTGTCTCAATTCTAATGGGAGGTTATTCATCTCTAAGGATGTCTTGTTTAATGAGAATAAGTTCCCCTACACTTCTTGGTTTCAGTCCAACTCATCTTCTGCTGATGCTTCTAGCTTATTTGTCAATAATCTTATACCAATTGTTACTCCCAGTCCATCAGTCATTGCATCTCAGTCCTCTGCATGTGCCTTACCCAATTCCTACACAGATGTCATATCTAGCACCACTCCTATCTGTCCTGTTATCACATCTCCCTCAACTTCCAATATCTCATCCCCTCCACTTTCTCATACAGAACCACCAATTGCCCTTTCACCTCAGCTTCCATCTCCACCCTCATGTGATGTTCCCTCTCTCCCTATACCTGATGTTCCACCTCTACCTACAATTGAGTCTCAGAGACGTTCCACTCGATCCTCTCACCCTCCATCCTACCTTACAGACTACCACTGAATCTGACTTCTAGCTCCACTGATCCCACAATTCTGATTACATCTCTTGAACCAAGCTCTATTAAACAGGCCTTGGCAACTCCTCATTGGCTCTCAGCAATGCAAACTGAGTATGATGCTCTTCAAGCAAACAACACTTGGACTTTAGTCCCTCTTCCACCCAACCGAAGAGCAATAGGATGCAAGTGGGTTTTTCGTGTAAAAGAAAATTCAGATGGGAGCTTGAATAAGTACAAAGCAAGACTTGTAGCTAAGGGATTCCATCAACAAGCTGGATTTGACTACAATGAAACCTTTTCACCAGTAGTCAAACCCATCACTATTAGAACCATTCTTACCATAGCTGTGTCATATGGTTGGTCACTAAGGCAACTTGATGTCAACAATGCCTTCCTCAATGGCATTCTTGAGGAGGAGGTTTATATGCAACAACCACCTGGGTTTACTTCTAATGATAGGTCTCTTGTTTGCAGGTTAAAGAAATCTCTTTATGGCCTAAAACAAGCACCAAGGGCTTGGTTTGACAAGTTGAAAGAAGGACTGCTGAAGCTGGGATTTTTTGGCAGCAAGTGCGATCCTTCCTTGTTCATTCATCGTAGCAATGGCCAATGTGTTTTCATGCTTGTCTATGTGGATGATATTGTTATTACAGGAAGTGATGCTCTCCTTGTTCAAAAGCTGATCACCCAACTTCACTCTCAGTTTGCTCTTAAAGACCTTGGTGAACTTGATTATTTTTTGGGCATTGAAGTCAAACGAACAGATTCAGGTGCTGTTGTTCTCTCTCAGTCCAAATATATTAGAGACTTACTTGTCAAGTCTCATATGGCAGAAGCAAAGGGAATCTCAACTCCCATGCCATCCGGATGCAAGCTTTCCAAAATTGGATCCAACTACTACTCTGATCCATTTCACTTTCGCTCCATTGTTGGGGCATTGCAATATGTCACGTTAACAAGACCTGAAATCAGCTACACTGTTAACAAAATGTGTCAGTTCATGTCACAACCTTTGGAGGAGCATTGGACCATTGTCAAACGTATTCTTCGCTATTTAAAGGGCACACTTGCATATGGTCTTGTCCTGCAACCAAGCCATCCTAGCAATCATTTCTCCATCACTGCATTTTGTGATGCAGACTGGGCCTCTGATCCAGATGATCGCCGATCCACCTCCGGAGCGTGTGTTTTCTTTGGAGCCAACCTTGTATCTTGGTGGTCCAAGAAGCAAACTGTTGTGGCACGGTCTAGCACGGAGGCTGAATATAGAAGTCTTGCTCTTGCCACTGCTGAAATTCTTTGGCTAAAATCCTTACTTAAAGAACTGCAAGTTCAATTTAGCACTCCACTTGTCTGCTGTGATAATCTCAGCACCGTAGCATTATCTCACAATCCAGTTTTACATGCTCGCACTAAGCACATGGAACTTGACATCTTCTTTGTTCGAGAGAAAGTGATTGCCAAGGAATTACAGGTTATTCATGTTCCAGCAGTTGATCAGATCGCAGATACTCTCACCAAGCCTCTTGGAGCTCACCGCTTTGCTTCTCTTCGTGACAAACTCAGAGTTGTAGATTCAGCATCCTTCAATCACATACTCTGAGTTTGCAGGGGTGTATTAGCTCCACTGCAGCTTCCAATTAGTTTTGCCTAGCGTAGCCTTCAGTTAGCTTTTGCTTAGCTAAGCTTGTATCAGTTTAGCTTTCTGTTACAGATGTCAGTTTGTTAGCTTTCTGTTCTGCTTCTGTTAACAGATGTCTTCTCATAAGAGTGCTGAGTCACTCATGATCTGTTAACAGATGTCTTCTCATAAGAGTGCTGAGTCACTCATGATTCTTATAGTATATAAACTACATATCCTGTATTACATTTGATAATTCATTCAACACATGCAAAATGCAATTGCTCTCTTTCTTCTTCTCTCCAAATTCTCTCGACTCTTCTGCATTTCTTTGATCAAGAATAACTTATAAAAAAAAGATTAACTAAAAATATAACAAAACAAAATGCAAATAACGACATGGTGCATTGTTGGTGACCTAATGTTCCACTTCATCAATATGAGTCCTTCCATTTCGTGAGATTCGCAGTGTTATGATCAATTCTCCGTGTAAGTTTCGAGGGTAATCTAGTCTGCCAAATACAATGCATAGAAACCAAATCATGGGAACACACAATACCCACCTTCTAAATGGGAATTAGAATCCACAATAACTAGTGTTAAATGGTTGCCAGGGAATCAACGATACCCAGAAAAATTTTACGTTTTTCTTCTACCAAACGTGAAAATAAATTATTTCCACTTTCACTTTCCAGGACATCCAAAAAATTACTCCATACCAAACAGCATGGGCACTCGGCACTCCAACCCAATTTTAGAATTCTATGAGACCCTCAAGCCCAACGGGCTTTGATTCATGCAAAATTGGTTGTTTCTGATTTAAAAAAAAAAAAAACAATTATGGTATCTTGGCTTTAATGGAGAGCATCTTGGCTACTACGATAGTACTAGCGGTGCGACATTGGTATTTACACTATGTACTCCCATAGTGTAAATACAAAAGTGATTTTTTTTTTGTCTCTCTTAGATATAAAAGCAAGTGATAGGGCGTGCTGTATATGATAGTACGCTAGATTTTTTCAATCTAAGGTAGTGTTTGGTTGAAGGTTTATTTTAGGATTGATGGGAAAGTGTAAGTGGATATTGGAAAATACCACGTTTGATTCAGGTTTTTTCAAGAAATACCAGACAAATAGGATAGATGGGAAAATAACTTTTGTGTTAACTTTTGGATGAAATTCACTGTTACAGAATATCACTTGAGATGTGGTATTGTGAGATGACTGGGGAAGTGAAAAAACAAGTGCAAAGTTTCTCCCGAACATAGATTTTGCATATTTAAATAAATTTCCCTGGTAATATTTGGGTCAACTAAACAACTTTTTTTACCTTTTCCTATCAAACTCATTTTCCAACCATTTTCCTATCAATTACATTTTCCTAGTAAAAAAAAATTTCTCCCGAACCAAACACTACCTAATGATATGTTTGTTTATGCAAAGTACACAAACCGTACCAATCAACAGGGCCCCAAAAGATAAAATAAGTAAAAACAAGTATTGTTATTGGGTAATACTTCTATTATGTTGCATAAGAGAAGTATTATCTCATGCTCAAACAAAAGCTATGAGAGAGAAAAAAGTTAGAGGTGAGAAAAAAAAAATCTTGTGGGACCCATTTGAAAAATGTGAGTGTACGAGATAAAAAAAATTTTATGTAACATAAAAAAGGTAATTCCCATTATTATTAATACAATTTTCTTTGATTTAGAGTACTGTTAAAAGTTAATACCATTTAGAAATGTTGTTCAGTGTGCAAGCAATCATATTCTAAACCTGCCTATCCAGTACATATTGTCAATGTCATCGGTAATAAATTGGAGAGTGAATTCTCTAGTGTGTTCATTAATATGATCATATTATGTAATAGAATTTTAATTATTTATAGATAAATCAATAATAATGATCTTGTTATTTTCTATTCTATTTTTTCTCTCTCTCATTTTCCATTATCATTGATTTGTCTGTTAATAGTTAGGATTTTCTCACATCACATGATCATATTAATTAATATATGAAAAAATCCATTCTCATTAAACTAGGCTTTTTTTTTTTGGCTAAGTAGTTAACTGATTCGAGGAGAGGAAGGAGTGATGATTTTGAGTTATGATATTTGGTACCAGGCCTATCACAGCTTTGTTTGGGAGTTTGGAGGGGAAGGGAAGGAAGGGGATCCAAGGGGGAGGGAGGGGAAGGAAGAGGAGGAAATTGGAGGGTTTCTCCTTCCCTTGTTTGGGAGTAAAAAAAAGGGATGGGAGGATAATGGAGGGTCAATGAGATATTTTTACCATTTTATCCTTTTTTTAGAGTTAATATAATTATTATACTTTACAAATTAAATTAAATTAAATTTAAAATTTCTAAAAAAATTATTTATGTACTTTTCACAACACCAAAAAAGATTATATTTTTGATGAAATTTCTACGTTGCAAACGATGAATCGTCGGAATACTTTTCGTCGAAAAGCGACGGAATTTTTCAACCGATGAAAATTTTTACAAAAATAATCAAAAGTTTTGATGAAAATGATTTCCTCCATCAGATGCTTTAAACATAAAAGAATTCTTTCAAACATTTTGACGGAACATTTTTCGTTCAAAATTTCGATGGAAATGTGTTCTCATGAAAATTTTGACAGAAATTGTTTTGTTAGAAATTTTGAGGGAAATATTTCATTCAAACTTTCAACGAAATTTAGATTTTATAAAGAATTTTGACAGAATATTTTTTCCGTCAAAAATTTTTACGAAATAATTTTTTGTCGAAATTTTTTGACAGAAATGTGTTCCGTTGAAAATTTTGATGGAAATATTTTTTATCAAAAAATTTGACGGAAATATTTTTCGTGGGAAATGTATTTCGTTAAAAATTTCGACAAAAATTTTTTTTGCCAAGAATTTTAACGAAAATATTTCCGTCGAAAACTTTCGGTCAAATTTAAATTGTGTTAAGAATTTTGATGACATTTTTTTCGTCAACAATTTTCGATAGAAATGTGTTTCGTTAAAAATTTTGATGGAAATATTTTTCATCAAAAATTTCGATGAATATATTTTTTTGTGAAATATTTTGGAAAACTTTAGATTGCGTAAAGAATTTTAACAAAAAAAAAATTCGTCAAATTTTTTTACAGAAATAACTTTTGTCACAAATTTTGATGGAAATATTTTTCGCAAAATTTCGATGGAAATATTTTCCGTAAAAAATTTTGACGTAATTGTTTTACGTCGAAACTTTTTGATGGAAATGTGTTTCATCAAAATTTTGGACAAAAATATTTTCGTGAAAAGTTTCGACAGAATTTAGATTCTATCAATAATTTTGACTGAATTTTTTTTTTCGTACAAAATTTATGTTAGTGATTGTGGCAAAATCTGGTTCCGTCTCTAATTTTGTCTTTAGTTTTGACGGAAATTTTTTGACGTATATGATTTTCATCAAAAATTTCATCACTAACTTTTATGAAATATTTTTCGTCAATAAATTATGTCGGTATTTGAGACTTTTCTAATAATATCGCATTTAAAAATACTTTGCTTTCTCCGAGCCATCTTGTTAAGGAAGGGCGGCTAGGGTGGGAAATTCACACAATTATGTAGTTTTAACATTTTAATGCTAAGGGTAAAAAAATAATTTTTAACATTTTTCCCCTCAAACCCTCCAAATTGGGGGAACTTTAATTTTAAGAAGAATGAAGGTTTTGGAGGGTTTAGTAAAATTCTTCAAACTCTTCCCCTCCTTTTTTTAAACTCACAAACAAGGGAAGGGCTTTCTAAAACCCTCACTTCCCTTTCCTTCCCCTCCTAAAACCAACTCTCAAACAAAGCCTAAGGCTTTGTTTGGGAGTTAGTTTTAGAAGGAAAAGAAAAGGAAGGAAAGGGTTTTATTAACCCCTCCCCTTGTTTGGGAGTTTAAAAAAATGGAGGAAGGGAATTGGAGATTTTTGCAAAATCTTCCAAAACTTTCTCACCCTTAAAATTAAAGTTCCCACAATTTGGGGGTTTAAAAGGGAAAATATTGAAAATTACTTATCTACCTTTAGCATTAAAATATGAAAACTACATAAATATGAATCATTTTTAAATGTGACATTATTAGGAAAGTCTCAAATACTGACAAAATTTATCGACAAAAAATATTTCGTTGAAAATAGTGACGAAATTTTTGACGAAAATCATATTACGTCGAAAATAGAGATGGAATTTTTTTTCGTCGAAACTAAAGACGGAACAAGATTTGACCGTAATCACTGACAATTTTTTTTGGAAAAAAAACTCAGTCAAAATTCTTGTTAGAATCTAAATTCCGTCGAAACTGTCAACTAAAATATTTCGTCAAACTTTTCAAGGAAAAATATTTCCGTCGAAAATTTTGACGAAACACATTTCCATTGAAATTTTCAACGGAACACTTTTCCAGTGAAATTTTTTGACGAAAAATATTTTTGTAAAAATTTGTGATGAATAACAGTTTTGTAAAAAAATTTGACGGAAATTTTTTTTTGTCAAAATTCTTTACGAAATCTAAACTTCGTCCAAATATTGACAGAAAACTAAATTTGTCGAAATCTTTGACGAAAAAATTTTTCGTCAAAATTCTTTACAGAATCTATATTTCGTCTAAAGTTTTCGACGAAAATATTTTTGTCATATTTTTTGACGAAAAAAATTTCCTTCAAAATTTTAGACAAAATATATTGTCATCCAAAATTTTTGGCGAAAAATATTCCGATCAAAATTTTAGTTAAAAATCATTTTTATCAAAATTTTCAACGAGCACATTTCCGTCAAAAAATTTGACCAAAAATATTTCACTAAAAAATTTGACGAAAAATATTCCTGTAAAAAATTTCCATCGAAATTTTCGACAGAAATATTTCCCTAAAAAATTTTGACAAAAAAGTTTCTACTTTCGAAATTTTCATCAGGACACATTTTCCTCGAAATTTCGGACGAAAAATATTCTGTTAAAAATTTTAACGAAATTTTTTTTTCCGTCAAAATTGTTGATGGAATTTTTTTGCGTAAAAAATATTTAAGAAATTATTTTCGTCAAAACTTTTGACAAAAATTAAATTCCGTCAAAATTTTTGATAGAAAATTTATTTTTGTAAAAATTTCATCGGTTAATAAAATTTCGTTGCCTTTCGACGAAATGTATTCAGACGAAAAAGTAATTTTTTGATAAATTTTTCGTCGTTTGCAATGTAAAAATTTTGTCGAAAATATGATCTTTTTTAGTGGTGTGAAAAATATATAAATAATTTTGTTTAATATAATAATTACATTAATTTTTTTGAAAAGGATAAAATTGTGAAAATATCTCATCTACCCTCCAATTTCTCCCTTATCATTTTTTCTACTCCCAAATAATGAAAGAGAATACCTTTCAATTTTCTTTCCTTCCTTCCCCTTGTATCCATTTCTTTTCTCTCTAAACTCTCAAAGAAAACCTAAAGACTTTGAACATATCACCGGCCTTCCTCCACAAGGAAGATTAAATTGTATCATGATAAAATTTTGATCTAAATGAACAGGCATCCTTTCCTTTGAAACTCTGAGAAGGAAAAAGCTCAAATAAAGATAAAAATGTTATCAGAATGATCAAGACCATCCAAGTTTCACCAAGTAGATCGTGTGCACAAAACAGTATAAATTTGGGGAGCAAAAGTTGGGTAAAAATTTATGAAGATCAACGCTGACAAGAAACATCCCGTCTATTGATTATAAAAAATCTGAAGGACCCAAAAATAGATGCATAAAAAAAAGGATAACCATAAAAATACATCTATAAACAAAGGGTTCAAGCGTTCAACAGAAAGAGAGGTTTAGAAACATCAATTGCTGTCAAACAAAAAAACCCCTTAAATACTTTCCCAATATTATTTTTATCCTAAATTAGTTGAGTCAGTAATAAACCTAAAGGAAACACTCATCATCATTATCATTCTCATCATCCAATATTTATATATAACTTATTCAAAAACCATAGTACATTACACCATATTAATCACATACACACTTTGCATTGTTACAACTGCATTCTTTTTCTTCATTTAATCATTATACTTACTGAGATTTGGTCTGGGTTCAAATTCACTATTCGCTAGTGACTCTTCACCGTCATACTTAGTTAAGCTTGGCCTGGGTTCAAATTCAATGTTCACTAGTGGCTCCTTAGTATCATATTTAGTGAGGCTTGGCCTGAGTTCAAATTCATTATTCACTTTCACTAATGGCTCATCACCATTATATTTAGTGACACTGGGTCTTGGTTCAAAATCTTCCTTGAAGACCTTTTTTTCTATGGTAACTTGTGTATTTGTGACAAGAGGCTCTTCACATTTGTGCTTGAGTTGCTCTTGAGTCTTGGGGTTGTTTTCAGTTTGGATCTCAGATGTCAACTGAAGAAGACCTTGAATTCCTTCTGGCAGTTCCTGATCTTTCATTACCATTTTCCAATATTCCCCTGCATCTTTTCTTGATTCCACAGTAGCAGCAAACTTCACAAAAATTACAAGAACAACACAGAAAAAAAAGGGGGAAATGGTGGTCAGATTACTATCCCAACTCCCAATTCAAGAAGCCATAATACAGAATATAATTTCAAACCAATATTAGAAAATGAGATCATGATGCCAACTAATAAATAGAGTTGAAAACTAATTAGAGTCCAACAGATATTTATCATTTTGAAGTAGGGAAGAAAATATTAAAAATAACCTTGGACTGCATGAAATTTGAGTAAAGTAACGTAATGAAATTATTTTGTTGTGGCATGCTGCTTTTTCCTCATATTTAGTCAAGTTTATTTTATTTCATTCACTCCAAATTATTTGATTATTGATTGATGTTAAAACCAATTCATCTGAATCCCTTACTATTATTTAGAGGAGAAGGCAATAACAAACTAATGATAAGATAAGAAAGGATATCATTAATAGAAATTGTGAAGCAACGAAAGGAATACATACCAAGAAAACAAAGAAAAGAGGAAGCAAAGCAAGAGCTGGTCTCATTTTCAATATAAAAAGGAAGTCCTTGCTTTCTCTTTTTATTGTTTGTATGAATGTCGAATGATATCTCACTACCTATTTATAGTAAAATAACCAATAATAAGAGCAAGTATTAATGTATGAAGGGAATAACAAAAGGTGTTTGAAGAAAGTGGTTTTCAGTATAATTAGCAAGAAGGCAGTGAAAAATAAATGTCATTACATTTTAAAACAATGTACAGTTAAAGGACACGCACCACAAAATAACACATCACATATGCAACGCAAGACACTTACCCACAACCACACAGCACGTGCAACAGTAACACATTTCACAATTGGAGACAGTATATGCATGTGCTGTGGACACCTACACACACCACAACTTGCGAATGTCTCCAATATTGGATCGTACAACACACTCATTTCTTCAAGCTCCAGCAAATTCACGCACCGACACATGTCTTCCAAAAGAACAACACTTATCACAAAAATCAAAAGAAAGTGAAGAAAAACACAGACAAAGAATCAATTTGAGAAAGGAGGAGAAGTAATTTTAGTAATTAAAGTCGTGACTCCTAATGTCAGCAACACTGTATTTCTAATCTCTCGCTCTTGCCTCCTTCTCTCCCTGTTGCAGAATATGTGTAACGCCTGACCGCTTCAAGAATCAATGACTATCCACACATACTAACACATGACTTTTCAGTGTGCTTTTTTTTCACTTGCACACTTCCTGGGAAAACTTCCCAGGAGGTCACCCATCCCAAAATTACTGCAAATCAAGCATGCTTAACTATGAAATTCTTCCATTCTGGGCTACCGAAAAGTAGATGCATCTTGTTAGTATAGGTAGTACCAATTAATTCTTATAAGCTATCCCCAACTGTGCAGTCTCATACCTGCACAATCTTTGGAATCTCTCTCTTTCAGGTGTCGATTCGATTCATTCATGTAATCCCCCGCTGGAAGCCTGTCAAGAGTCGCTCCTTGTCTGTGCCATTTCGGACCATGCCCTTTCGCACCGGCAATCACTTCCCGCCCTTGTCAGCGCTCGGGGTGATACAAGCCCACTAGCTTCCACCTGATTCGTCCTCGAACCACACCGTACTGGAAGAGAGGCCCTGCTCTGATACCACTTCAAGAATCAATGACTATCCTCACATACTAACACGTGACTTTTCAGTGTACTTTTTCCTCACTCGCACACTTCCTGGGAAAACTTCCCAGGAGGTCATCCATCCCAGAATTACTGCAAGTCAAGCACGCTTAAATATGAAGTTCTTCCGTTCCGGGCTACCGAAAAGTAGATGCATTTTGTTAGTATAGGAAGTACCATAAGCTATCCAAACTGTGCAGTTTCATACCTGCACAGTCTTTGGAATCTCTATCTTTTGGGTGTCAATTCGATTCATTCATGTAACCCCCCACTGGAAGCCTCTCAGGAGTCGTTCATTGTTTGTGCCCTTTCGCACCATGTCCTTTCGCACCGACAATCACTCCCCGTCATTGTCAACGCTCGGGATGTTACAATATGCCAGCCTTCTTTCTGTTTCCAAGAGTTGCCTTTTTATAATCATGAAACCATATTTTTTAATTTCCCATAATATCTTCAATGGATTCTTCATTAGAATCTCCAATCATATCTGTAATCAAATCCTTAAAATCTCCCCTTTTATATTTCAAAGGAAAACTTTCCTTAAAAATATTCAAGAGAATCTTCAATAATATCTTCAATCAATTATATGATTCAGAAATCCAAAGCAAATCCACTTGAGCTCTCCAATTTATCTCTTTATTGAGTTGAAAATTACCACAAAATATTAGAATTTTTGTGAGAATCTTAATGAGAATAAAATAATAATTTAATTACAATTATCATATCTTTTAATTATTTTAAATCAATTTTATGCTCATATTAACCCTTAATACCAATGTTGTCAAAATTGAGTTTCTACATAAAAATGGAAAGGAATTGTAGAAGCGTAAATCGTAGAAACGACACGAAACGTAAAGTTTCTACTACTTAAGGTCAAGATATAAAATTATATATATATATATATATATATATATATATATATATATATATGATGTAAAAAAATATATATCACATAAGTCATACTCAAAATTCAATAAATAACTTCATATTTAAAAAATATAAATCACATAACTGTATAAGACATAAGTCCAAAAACATAAAAAGAGTTTAACAACTCTTATAACCATGTTCCGAAACATCCAAAAAATAAAGTTTAACAACTCATAAATGGAAATACATCGACCTCCCGCAAGATTATTATTTGTTTTTAGATAGCTAGAAGAAGATACTGTACATTTGATTTGGGGAAAATGGAAATAGAATTTATTTATTTTTGAGAAAATAAAAAATCAGGTCATGGGTCAAATGTTGACCCGATTCAGTTTTTTGGTTTAAGTAAAAACGTAAAAAATTATGTTTCTACCGTTTTATGTTTTTGCAGTGAGTTTATTTTTACAGGAGTGAGTTTTTACTTGTGTTTTAATACGTATCACTTTAATAAAAACGAAAAAAAAACACTAGTTTTTAACAACAATACTTAATAAATAATAAATTAGAGACTTATCATTAGCTTGTCAGAGCATACCTTATCCTTATACTGTATTTTACTGTCAGAGCGAACAGGTTATATAGGATTCCACTTGCTATGGTTGTCTGTCACTTGGATACTTATAATGGGGGCATGGTCATGTTGCATTTTTTTTTTTAATCTAAGAAGGGTTCGCAGAAATGAGAAACATCTTGCATGGAATCAATATGTTGTACAGGTTTAAATCTCTAAACAGCATTCAAGTTTCTGTCTGCTGAAGTTACTAATCCATATTTTTTTAATAAACGGTGGTTATACATGTAGGAATCCAAGGTTCAAATTTTAGTAATTAAAGTCGCGACTCCTAAAGTCAGCAGCACCGCAATTCGAATTAATATAATCGAACACTTGTTTGAATTTTCTGATTGATGAATCCTGCCAATGCAGGTTTCTTCTTGGGGCGTTTGGTACTGAAGAAATTTTTTTTGTATCATGAAATTACGATTATCAGATATATAGCTGGAACAAAAATTGTCTGGAAATTTTACGAAAAAAATGTTTGGTAGGACAAAATATTACCGAGAATATTGGTTAATTTTTGTGAATGAGTGTTTGGTTGAAAATAAAATATTGCTGGAAATATGATAAATTTGACAAAATTACACTCGTCAAGTATTAGCTCCACTGCAGCTTCCAATTAGTTTTGCCTAGCGTAGCCTTCAGTTAGCTTTTGCTTAGCTAAGCTTGTATCAGTTTAGCTTTCTGTTACAGATGTCAGTTTGTTAGCTTTCTGTTCTGCTTCTGTTAACAGATGTCTTCTCATAAGAGTGCTGAGTCACTCATGATCTGTTAACAGATGTCTTCTCATAAGAGTGCTGAGTCACTCATGATTCTTATAGTATATAAACTACATATCCTGTATTACATTTGATAATTCATTCAACACATGCAAAATGCAATTGCTCTCTTTCTTCTTCTCTCCAAATTCTCTCGACTCTTCTGCATTTCTTTCTTGGTATCAGAGCCTCACCGTCCCCCACTTTAAAGTAGAATTAAAAATAAAATAAAAAAGCACAAAAAGGTAAACCGAAAATGGGCCTGTGCAATTTCCACGCTTCTAGCCTAAAGGGCTCTTGCGTGAGGGGGCGTGTTGAGATATATAGTCCCACATTGATTGGATGGGCAACTAATATGGCCTTTATAAGGCCTTGGGCACTCCCACCCTTGAGCTAGCTTTTGGGGTGGTGTATCCCACGGTTCTTAACTTGGTATGGTATCAGAGCTCTCTTTCTGAGGGCCTGATACAAGCTCACATCATGTCTTCCGCAACTCCATCTCAAGATTCAATGGCTGAACACAAGACTACTACATTGCTGTTTAATCACCAGATCTCTGTTAAACTAACAGAGAAGAATTTTTTGCTTTGGAGCCAGATTGTAGAACCGGTTATCATGTCTCATCAACTGCATCATTTTCTTGTCAATCCTAAGATTCCGCTACAGTTTGAATCAGAACTGAATCGAACTCAAGAAATAGTTAATCCAGTCTACACTGATTGGATCAAACAAGATCAAATGCTTCTTTCTTGGTTACTGTCAACAATTTCTGAAGAGATTCTCAATGAAATTCTAGGAGTTCATCATGCTTATGAAGCCTGGGAACAGATTCACAAACTTTTTCATGGAATGATGCGTTCAAAGTTACGCCAACTCAGATCTGAAATTAGAACTGTCAAGAAAGGTAACAAATCTGTGGTTGAATTTCTTCGACATGTAAAGACATTATGTGATGAACTAAAGGCTATCAAGAATCCAGTCTCAACAGATGAACACACAGAAATAATTTTAGATGGACTTCCACCTGAATTCAATGCTTTTGTCTCCTCAGTTCGTGCACGAGAAAATCCATATGCTCTTGATGACTTGAGAATTGAACTCATAGCATATGAAATGATGCTAGCTAAACAGAATGAAACTTTGTTGTCTGAATCAATGACAGTAAATCTTGCTCAAAAAGTTCCAAACTCGAATCCGAATGAAAATTCTAGCATTGTTGCTCCTCTGACCTCACCTGCGTTTGATGAACAATTCAACAATGGCTCGAATGCTGCTAGCAGAGGTAGAGGAAGATCATTTGGCAGAAGCTATCGTGGTAGAGGCCGTGGAGGTCGTAGCAATCTTCAGTGTTAGCTATGCTACAAGTTTGGACACAATGTTCATAATTGTTGGCATAGGTTTGATGAACATTTCACTCCTACACATCCTGAACCAGAAGCACCTCAATATTTCAACACAAACTCATACCAGAGGACATTTCAGTATGTGAGACCTCCTGTCAGCACTCAATCTCCACAAATTATGCTTACCTCACTTCCAGCACAACATTCATCCTCACAGCACAATGCTACACTCCAACGAGGACTGTTGCCTACTCCATCTCAAGCACCAACATTGGATTGGTATCCAGATTCAGGTGCTTCACACCATGTAACTGCTGAACCTAACAATTTGCTTCAGAGTTCTCAGCTTTCAGGTTCTGATCAGATTTTCATTGGCAATGGCCAAGGTCTGGATATTAGAGCTGTTGGTTCTTCTCATTTTTCATCCCCACTCAAACCACACACAAATCTATTTCTTCACAATTTACTTCTTGTCCCTTCTATCACCAAAAACTTAGTCAGTGTTAGCAAATTTGCCAAAGATAACAATGTGTTTTTTGAGTTTCACCCATTCTCATGTTATGTTAAATCACAGGACTCTCATGAGGTACTGCTTGAAGGTGCATTAGGAGCTGATGGACTGTATCGGTTCAATGGTGTTCAAATCCCTCACTCATCAAGACAAATTAGGCAGAATAGTAACTCATTGTCTTCTTGTCATTCTGTTTGTAATTCAGTCTGTAATTCTGTTTGTACTTCATCATTGTCTTCTGATTTGATGCCCACTGTTGTTCAATCTCAGTGTGCTAATACCACTGAATCTGTAAATAGCACACCAGTTGAATCAAATTACTTGTACAACTTGTGGCATTGCCGTTTAGGTCATCCTCACAATGAGGCACTTAAAAATGTTCTCCAAACCTGTAATATTTCCATTCCTAATAAAGACAATTCCTTTTTCTGTTCTGCTTGTTGCTTGGGAAAGGCTCACAGATTACCTTCTACTTTGTCTACAACTAAATATAACAAACCTTTTGACCTCATATACAGTGATCTGTGGGGTCCAGCCCCAATCAAATCTACCATGGGATACACCTACTACATGTCCTTTGTTGATGCTCATAGCAGGTTCACTTGGATTTATCTTTTAAAACAAAAATCAGAAGCTATTTCAACCTTCAAACAGTTCCATGCCCTCATTTCTAACCAGTTTCAAGTAACAATCAAAGCCATCCAAACAGATTGGGGAGGTGAATTTCGCCCCTTCACCCAACTTCTTCAACACTTAGGCATAACCCATAGACTAGCATGTCCTCACACCCATCACCAAAATGGTGTGGTTGAGAGAAAGCACCGTCACATTGTTGAAACTGGTCTTACTCTTCTTGCACATGCTTCCCTACCATTGAAATTTTGGGATCATGCTTTCATATCAGCTGTATATCTCATTAATTGCCTTCCTACTACTTCATTACACTTTGAAGTGCCATTTACCAAACTGCTCAAAGTTACACCCGATTACAGATTCCTCAAAGTATTTGGATGTGCATGCTTCCCTTTTCTTAGACCCTACAATCAACATAAACTCGACTTTAGATCCAGTGAATGTGTTTTTCTTGGATATTCACCAAACCACAAAGGATACAAGTGTCTCAATTCTAATGGGAGGTTATTCATCTCTAAGGATGTCTTGTTTAATGAGAATAAGTTCCCCTACACTTCTTGGTTTCAGTCCAACTCATCTTCTGCTGATGCTTCTAGCTTATTTGTCAATAATCTTATACCAATTGTTACTCCCAGTCCATCAGTCATTGCATCTCAGTCCTCTGCATGTGCCTTACCCAATTCCTACACAGATGTCATATCTAGCACCACTCCTATCTGTCCTGTTATCACATCTCCCTCAACTTCCAATATCTCATCCCCTCCACTTTCTCATACAGAACCACCAATTGCCCTTTCACCTCAGCTTCCATCTCCACCCTCATGTGATGTTCCCTCTCTCCCTATACCTGATGTTCCACCTCTACCTACAATTGAGTCTCAGAGACGTTCCACTCGATCCTCTCACCCTCCATCGGCCTTGGCAACTCCTCATTGGCTCTCAGCAATGCAAACTGAGTATGATGCTCTTCAAGCAAACAACACTTGGACTTTAGTCCCTCTTCCACCCAACCGAAGAGCAATAGGATGCAAGTGGGTTTTTCGTGTAAAAGAAAATTCAGATGGGAGCTTGAATAAGTACAAAGCAAGACTTGTAGCTAAGGGATTCCATCAACAAGCTGGATTTGACTACAATGAAACCTTTTCACCAGTAGTCAAACCCATCACTATTAGAACCATTCTTACCATAGCTGTGTCATATGGTTGGTCACTAAGGCAACTTGATGTCAACAATGCCTTCCTCAATGGCATTCTTGAGGAGGAGGTTTATATGCAACAACCACCTGGGTTTACTTCTCAGGGTGCTGTTGTTCTCTCTGTTGTTCTCAGTCCAAATATATTAGAGACTTACTTGTCAAGTCTCATATGGCAGAAGCAAAGGGAATCTCAACTCCCATGCCATCCGGATGCAAGCTTTCCAAAATTGGATCCAACTACTACTCTGATCCATTTCACTTTCGCTCCATTGTTGGGGCATTGCAATATGTCACGTTAACAAGACC
The DNA here is from genome assembly GCF_033153095.1 of Gastrolobium bilobum. Classification (NCBI taxonomy): domain Eukaryota; kingdom Viridiplantae; phylum Streptophyta; class Magnoliopsida; order Fabales; family Fabaceae; genus Gastrolobium; species Gastrolobium bilobum. The sequence continues at coordinate 303 of NW_026896434.1, read as the reverse complement.
TGAAATCAGCTACACTGTTAACAAAATGTGTCAGTTCATGTCACAACCTTTTGAGGAGCATTGGACCATTGTCAAACGTATTCTTCGCTATTTAAAGGGCACACTTGCATATGGTCTTGTCCTGCAACCAAGCCATCCTAGCAATCATTTCTCCATCACTGCATTTTGTGATGCAGACTGGGCCTCTGATCCAGATGATCGCCGATCCACCTCCGGAGCGTGTGTTTTCTTTGGAAAGCTACAACCTTGTATCTTGGTGGTCCAAGAAGCAAACTGTTGTGGCACGGTCTAGCACGGAGGCTG
>NW_026896433.1:0-22319 GCF_033153095.1 Gastrolobium bilobum | reverse complement strand
TCCTTCAATCTCAGCTTTCTGTTCACACTAGAGGATGTCTTGAAAACTTACTTCTTTTCGATGTAGTGAACAAAATATGTATGTTTGAATTTCTGTTCACACTAGAGGAATATTTCCGTTTTAATGTAAAAAAAAAACTTTTGAAAATTAGCTGAGGTGTCGCATTCTCCTTAAATCTCAGCTTTCTGTTCACGCTAGAGGATGTCTTGAAAACTTATATATTTTCGATATAGTGAACACAATATGTATGTTTGAATTTCTGTTCACACTACAGGATTCTTTCTGTTTTAATGTAAAAAAAACTTTTGAAAATTAGCTGAGGTGTCGCATTCTCCTTAAATATCAGCTTTCTGTTCACGCTAGAGGATGTCTTGAAAACTTACTTATTTTCGATATAGTGAACAAAATATGTATGTTTGAATTTATGTTCACACTAGAGGATTCTTTCTGTTTTAATGTAAAAAAAACTTTCGAAAATTAGCTGAGTTGTCGCATTCTCCTTCAATCTCAGCTTTCTGTTCACGCTAGAGGATGTCTTGAAAACTTACTTATTTTCGATATAGTGAACAAAATATGTATGTTTGAATTTCGGTTTACACTAGAGGATTCTTTCCGTTTTAATGTAAAAAGAACTTTCAAAAATTAGCTGAGGTGTCGCATTCTCCTTAAATCTCAGCTTTCTGTTCACGCTAGAGGATGTCTTGAAAACTTACTTATTTTCGATATAGTGAACAAAATATGTATGTTTGAATTTCTGTTCACACTAGAGGATTCTTTCCGTTTTAATGTAAAAAAAAAAATTAGCTTTTGAAAATTAGCTGAGGTGTCGCATTCTCCTTAAATCTCAGCTTTCTGTTCACGCTAGAGGATGTCTTGAAAACTTATATATTTTCGATATATGAACACAATTTATGTTTTCGATATAGTGAACACAATATGTATGTTTGAATTTCTGTTCACACTAGAGGATTCTTTCTGTTTTAATGTAAAAAAAACTTTATGTTTGAATTTTTGTTCACACTAGAGTGAACAAAATATGTATGTTTGAATTTCTGTTCACACTAGAGGATTCTTTCCGTTTTAATGTAAAAAAAACTTTTGAAAATTAGCTGAGGTGTCGCATTCTCCTTAAATCTCAGCTTTCTGTTCACGCTAGAGGATGTCTTGAAAACTTACTTATTTTCGATATAGTGAACAAAATATGTATGTTTGAATTTCTGTTCACACTAGAGGATTCTTTCCGTTTTAATGTAAAAAAAACTTTTGAAAATTAGCTGAGGTGTCGCATTCTCCTTAAATCTCAGCTTTCTGTTCACGCTAGAGGATGTCTTGAAAACTTACTTCTTTTCGATATAGTGAACAAAATATGTATGTTTGAATTTCTGTTCACACTAGAGGATTCTTTCCGTTTTAATGTAAAAAAAAAACTTTTGAAAATTAGCTGAGGTGTCGCATTCTCCTTAAATCTCAGCTTTCTGTTCACGCTAGAGGATGTCTTGAAAACTTACTTCTTTTCGATATAGTGAACAAAATATGTATGTTTGAATTTCTGTTCACACTAGAGGATTCTTTCCGTTTTAATGTAAAAAAAACTTTTGAAAATTAGCTGAGGTGTCGCATTCTCCTTAAATCTCAGCTTTCTGTTCACGCTAGAGGATGTCTTGAAAACTTACTTCTTTTCGATATAGTGAACAAAATATGTATGTTTGAATTTCTGTTCACACTAGAGGATTTTTCCGTTTTAATGTAAAAAAAACTTTTGAAAATTAGCTGAGGTGTCGCATTCTCCTTAAATCTCAGCTTTCTGTTCACGCTAGAGGATGTCTTGAAAACTTACTTATTTTCGATATAGTGAACAAAATATGTATGTTTGAATTTCTGTTCACACTAGAGGATTCTTTCCGTTTTAATGTAAAAAAAACTTTTGAAAATTAGCTGAGGTGTCGCATTCTCCTTAAATCTCAGCTTTCTGTTCACGCTAGAGGATGTCTTGAAAACTTACTTATTTTCGATATAGTGAACATAAGTTTGAATTTATGTTCACACTAGAGGATTCTTTCCGTTTTAATGTAAAAAAAACTTTTGAAAATTAGCTGAGGTGTCGCATTCTCCTTAAATCTCAGCTTTCTGTTCACACTAGAGGATGTCTTGAAAACTTACTTCTTTTCGATATAGTGAACAAAATATGTATGTTTGAATTTCGGTTCACACTAGAGGATTCTTTCCGTTTTAATGTAAAAAAAACTTTTGAAAATTAGCTGAGGTGTCGCATTCTCCTTAAATCTCAGCTTTCTGTTCACGCTAGAGGATGTCTTGAAAACTTACTTATTTTCGATATAGTGAACAAAATATGTATGTTTGAATTTCTGTTCACACTAGAGGATTCTTTCTGTTTTAATGTAAAAAAAACTTTTGAAAATTAGCTGAGGTGTCGCATTCTCCTTAAATCTCAGCTTTCTGTTCACACTAGAGGATGTCTTGAAAACTTACTTCTTTTCGATATAGTGAACAAAATATGTATGTTTGAATTTCTGTTCACACTAGAGGATTCTTTCCGTTTTAATGTAAAAAAAACTTTTGAAAATTAGCTGAGGTGTCGCATTCTCCTTAAATCTCAGCTTTCTGTTCACGCTAGAGGATGTCTTGAAAACTTATTCTTTTCGATATAGTGAACAAAATATGTATGTTTATTTATGTTCACACTAGAGGATTCTTTCCGTTTTAATGTAAAAAAAACTTTTGAAAATTAGCTGAGGTGTCGCATTCTCCTTAAATCTCAGCTTTCTGTTCACGCTAGAGGATGTCTTGAAAACTTATATATTTTCGATATAGTGAACACAATATGTATGTTTGAATTTCTGTTCACACTAGAGGATTCTTTCTGTTTTAATGTAAAAAAAACTTTTGAAAATTAGCTGAGGTGTCGCATTCTCCTTAAATCTCAGCTTTCTGTTCACGCTAGAGGATGTCTTGAAAACTTACTTATTTTCGATATAGTGAACAAAATATGTATGTTTGAATTTCTGTTCACACTAGAGGATTCTTTCTGTTTTAATGTAAAAAAAACTTTTGAAAATTAGCTGAGGTGTCGCATTCTCCTTAAATCTCAGCTTTCTGTTCACGCTAGAGGATGTCTTGAAAACTTACTTATTTTCGATATAGTGAACAAAATATGTATGTTTGAATTTATGTTCACACTAGAGGATTCTTTCTGTTTTAATGTAAAAAAAACTTTTGAAAATTAGCTGAGGTGTCGCATTCTCCTTAAATCTCAGCTTTCTGTTCACGCTAGAGGATGTCTTGAAAACTTACTTATTTTCGATATAGTGAACAAAATATGTATGTTTGAATTTCTGTTCACACTAAAGGAATATTTCCGTTTTAATGTAAAAAAAAAACTTTTGAAAATTAGCTGAGGTGTCGCATTCTCCTTAAATCTCAGCTTTCTGTTCACGCTAGAGGATGTCTTGAAAACTTACTTATTTTCGATATAGTGAACACAATATGTATGTTTGAATTTCTGTTCACACTAGAGGATTCTTTCTGTTTTAATGTAAAAAAAACTTTTGAAAATTAGCTGAGGTGTCGCATTCTCCTTAAATCTCAGCTTTCTGTTCACGCTAGAGGATGTCTTGAAAACTTACTTATTTTCGATATAGTGAACAAAATATGTATGTTTGAATTTCTGTTTACACTAGAGGATTCTTTCCGTTTTAATGTAAAAAAAACTTTTGAAAATTAGCTGAGGTGTCGCATTCTCCTTAAATCTCAGCTTTCTGTTCACACTAGAGGATGTCTTGAAAACTTACTTCTTTTCGATATAGTGAACAAAATATGTATGTTTGAATTTCTGTTTTTTTTCGATGTAGTGAACAAAATATGTATGTTGTTTGAATTTCTGTTCACACTAGAGGAATATTTCCGTTTTAATGTAAAAAAAAAACTTTTGAAAATTAGCTGAGGTGTCGCATTCTCCTTAAATCTCAGCTTTCTGTTCACGCTAGAGGATGTCTTGAAAACTTACTTCTTTTTAATATAGTGAACAAAATATGTATGTTTAATTTATGTTCACACTAGTGGATTTTTTCCGTTTTAATGTAAAAAAAACTTTTGAAAATTAGCTGAGGTGTCGCATTCTCCTTAAATCTCAGCTTTCTGTTCACGCTAGAGGATGTCTTGAAAACTTACTTATTTTCGATATAGTGAACAAAATATGTATGTTTGAATTTCTGTTCACACTAGAGGATTCTTTCCGTTTTAATGTAAAAAAACTTTCGAAAATTAGCTGATGTGTCGCATTCTCCTTAAATCTCAGCTTTCTGTTCACACTAGATGATGTCTTCAAAACTTACTTCTTTTCGATATAGTGAACAAAATATGTATGTTTGAATTTCTGTTTACACTAGAGGATTCTTTCCATTTTAATGTAAAAAAAAACTTTTGAAAATTAGCTGAGGTGTCGCATTCTCCTTAAATCTCAGCTTTCTGTTCACACTAGAGGATGTCTTGAAAACTTACTTCTTTTCGATGTAGTGAACAAAATATGTATGTTTGAATTTTTGTTCACACTAGAGGAATATTTCCGTTTTAATGTAAAAAAAAAACTTTTGAAAATTAGCTGAGGTGTCGCATTCTCCTTAAATCTCAGCTTTCTGTTCACGCTAGAGGATGTCTTGAAAACTTACTTCTTTTTAATATAGTGAACAAAATATGTATGTTTAATTTATGTTCACACTAGTGGATTTTTTCCGTTTTAATGTAAAAAAACTTTTGAAAATTAGCTGAGGTGTCGCATTCTCCTTAAATCTCAGCTTTCTATTCACGCTAGAGGATGTCTTGAAAACTTATATATTTTCGATATAGTGAACAAAATATGTATGTTTGAATTTCTGTTCACACTAGAGGATTCTTTCTGTTTTAATGTAAAAAAAAACTTTTGAAAATTAGCTGAGGTGTCGCATTCTCCTTAAATCTCAGCTTTCTGTTCACGCTAGAGGATGTCTTGAAAACTTACTTATTTTCGATATAGTGAACAAAATATGTATGTTTGAATTTCTGTTCACACTAGAGGATTCTTTCTGTTTTAATGTAAAAAAAACTTTTGAAAATTAGCTGAGGTGTCGCATTCTCCTTAAATCTCAGCTTTCTGTTCACGCTAGAGGATGTCTTGAAAACTTACTTCTTTTTAATATAGTGAACAAAATATGTATGTTTAATTTATGTTCACACTAGTGGATTTTTTCCGTTTTAATGTAAAAAAAACTTTTGAAAATTAGCTGAGGTGTCGCATTCTCCTTAAATCTCAGCTTTCTGTTCACACTAGAGGATGTCTTGAAAACTTACTTATTTTCGATATAGTGAACAAAATATGTATGTTTGAATTTCTGTTCACACTAGAGGATTATTTCCGTTTTAATGTAAAAAAAAACTTTTGAAAATTAGCTGAGGTGTCGCATTCTCCTTAAATCTCAGCTTTCTGTTCACGCTAGAGGATGTCTTGAAAACTTATATATTTTCGATATAGTGAACACAATATGTATGTTTGAATTTCTGTTCACACTAGAGGATTCTTTCTGTTTTAATGTAAAAAAAACTTTTGAAAATTAGCTGAGGTGTCGCATTCTCCTTAAATCTCAGCTTTCTGTTCACGCTAGAGGATGTCTTGAAAACTTACTTATTTTCGATATAGTGAACAAAATATGTATGTTTGAATTTCTGTTCACACTAAAGGATTCTTTCTGTTTTAATGTAAAAAAAACTTTTGAAATTAGCTGAGGTGTCGCATTCTCCTTAAATCTACGCTAAAGCTTTCTGTTCACGCTAGAGGATGTCTTGAAAACTTACTTATTTTCGATATAGTGAACACAAATATGTATGTTTGAATTTCTGTTCACACTAGAGGATTCTTTCTGTTTTAATGTAAAAAAAACTTTCGAAAATTAGCTGAGGTGTCGCATTCTCCTTAAATCTCAGCTTTCTGTTCACGCTAGAGGATGTCTTGAAAACTTACTTATTTTCGATATAGTGAACAAAATATGTATGTTTGAATTTCGGTTTACACTAGAGGATTCTTTCTGTTTTAATGTAAAAAAACTTTTGAAAATTAGCTGAGGTGTCGCATTCTCCTTCAATCTCAGCTTTCTGTTCACGCTAGAGGATGTCTTGAAAACTTACTTATTTTCGATATAGTGAACAAAATATGTATGTTTGAATTTCTGTTCACACTAGAGGATTCTTTCTGTTTTAATGTAAAAAAAACTTTTGAAAATTAGCTGAGGTGTCGCATTCTCCTTAAATCTCAGCTTTCTGTTCACGCTAGAGGATGTCTTGAAAACTTACTTATTTTCGATATAGTGAACAAAATATGTATGTTTGAATTTCTGTTTACACTAGAGGATTCTTTCCGTTTTAATGTAAAAAAACTTTCGAAAATTAGCTGAGGTGTCGCATTCTCCTTAAATCTCAGCTTTCTGTTCACGCTAGAGGATGTCTACTTATTTTTAATATAGTGAACAAAATATGTATGTTTGAATTTATGTTCACACTAGAGGATTTTTTCCGTTTTAATGTAAAAAAAAAACTTTTGAAAATTAGCTGAGGTGTCGCATTCTCCTTAAATCTCAGCTTTCTGTTCACGCTAGAGGATGTCTTGAAAACTTACTTATTTTCGATATAGTGAACAAAATATGTATGTTTGAATTTATGTTCACACTAGAGGATTCTTTCCGTTTTAATGTAAAAAAAAACTTTTGAAAATTAGCTGAGGTGTCGCATTCTCCTTAAATCTCAGCTTTCTGTTCACGCTAGAGGATGTCTTGAAAACTTATATATTTTCGATATAGTGAACACAATATGTATGTTTGAATTTCTGTTCACACTAGAGGATTCTTTCTGTTTTAATGTAAAAAAAACTTTTGAAAATTAGCTGAGGTGTCGCATTCTCCTTAAATCTCAGCTTTCTGTTCACGCTAGAGGATGTCTTGAAAACTTACTTATTTTCGATATAGTGAACAAAATATGTATGTTTGAATTTCTGTTCACACTAAAGGATTCTTTCTGTTTTAATGTAAAAAAAACTTTTGAAAATTAGCTGAGGTGTCGCATTCTCCTTAAATCTCAGCTTTCTGTTCACGCTAAAGGATGTCTTGAAAACTTACTTATTTTCGATATGGTGAACACAATATGTATGTTTGAATTTCTGTTCACACTAGAGGATTCTTTCTGTTTTAATGTAAAAAAAACTTTTGAAAATTAGCTGAGGTGTTGCATTCTCCTTAAATCTCAGCTTTCTGTTCACGCTAGAGGATGTCTTGAAAACTTACATATTTTCGATATAGTGAACAAAATATGTATGTTTGAATTTATGTTCACACTAGAGGATTCTTTCTGTTTTAATGTAAAAAAAACTTTCGAAAATTAGCTGAGGTGTCGCATTCTCCTTCAATCTCAGCTTTCTGTTCACGCTAGAGGATGTCTTGAAAACTTACTTATTTTCGATATAGTGAACAAAATATGTATGTTTGAATTTCTGTTCACACTAAAGGATTCCTTCTGTTTTAATGTAAAAAAAACTTTTGAAAATTAGCTGAGGTGTCGCATTCTCCTTAAATCTCAGCTTTCTGTTCACGCTAAAGGATGTCTTGAAAACTTACTTATTTTCGATATAGTGAACACAATATGTATGTTTGAATTTCTGTTCACACTAGAGGATTCTTTCTGTTTTAATGTAAAAAAAACTTTCGAAAATTAGCTGAGGTGTCGCATTCTCCTTAAATCTCAGCTTTCTGTTCACGCTAGAGGATGTCTTGAAAACTTACTTATTTTCGATATAGTGAACAAAATATGTATGTTTGAATTTCGGTTTACACTAGAGGATTCTTTCCGTTTTAATGTAAAAAGAACTTTCAAAAATTAGCTGAGGTGTCGCATTCTCCTTCAATCTCAGCTTTCTGTTCACGCTAGAGGATGTCTTGAAAACTTACTTATTTTCGATATAGTGAACAAAATATGTATGTTTGAATTTCTGTTCACACTAGAGGATTCTTTCCTTTTTAATGTAAAAAAAACTTTCGAAAATTAGCTGAGGTGTCGCATTCTCCTTAAATCTCAGCTTTCTGTTAACACTAGATGATGCCTTGAAAACTTACTTCTTTTCGATATAGTGAACAAAATATGTATGTTTGAATTTCTGTTCACACTAGAGGATTCTTTCTGTTTTAATGTAAAAAAAACTTTTGAAAATTATCTGAGGTGTCGCATTCTCCTTAAATCTCAGTTTTCTGTTCACGCTAGAGGATGTCTTGAAAACTTACTTATTTTCGATATAGTGAACAGAATATGTATGTTTGAATTTCTGTTTACACTAGAGGATTCTTTCCGTTTTAATGTAAAAAAACTTTCGAAAATTAGCTGAGGTGTCGCATTCTCCTTAAATCTCAGCTTTCTGTTCACACTAGATGATGTCTTCAAAACTTACTTCTTTTCGATATAGTGAACAAAATATGTATGTTTGAATTTCTGTTTACACTAGAGGATTCTTTCCATTTTAATGTAAAAAAAAAACTTTTGAAAATTAGCTGAGGTGTCGCATTCTCCTTAAATCTCAGCTTTCTGTTCACACTAGAGGATGTCTTGAAAACTTACTTCTTTTCGATGTAGTGAACAAAATATGTATGTTTGAATTTCTGTTCACACTAGAGGAATATTTCCGTTTTAATGTAAAAAAAAAACTTTTGAAAATTAGCTGAGGTGTCGCATTCTCCTTAAATCTCAGCTTTCTGTTCACGCTAGAGGATGTCTTGAAAACTTACTTCTTTTTAATATAGTGAACAAAATATGTATGTTTAATTTATGTTCACACTAGTGGATTTTTTCCGTTTTAATGTAAAAAAAAACTTTTGAAAATTAGCTGAGGTGTCGCATTCTCCTTAAATCTCAGCTTTCTGTTCACGCTAGAGGATGTCTTGAAAACTTATATATTTTCGATATAGTGAACACAATATGTATGTTTGAATTTCTGTTCACACTAGAGGATTCTTTCTGTTTTAATGTAAAAAAAACTTTTGAAAATTAGCTGAGGTGTCGCATTCTCCTTAAATCTCAGCTTTCTGTTCACGCTAGAGGATATCTTGAAAACTTACTTATTTTCGATATAGTGAACAAAATATGTATGTTTGAATTTCTGTTCACACTAAAGGATTCTTTCTGTTTTAATGTAAAAAAAACTTTTGAAAATTAGCTGAGGTGTCGCATTCTCCTTAAATCTCAGCTTTCTGTTCACGCTAGAGGATGTCTTGAAAACTTACTTCTTTTTAATATAGTGAACAAAATATGTATGTTTAATTTATGTTCACACTAGTGGATTTTTTCCGTTTTAATGTAAAAAAAACTTTTGAAAATTAGCTGAGGTGTCGCATTCTCCTTAAATCTCAGCTTTCTGTTCACGCTAGAGGATGTCTTGAAAACTTACTTATTTTCGATATAGTGAACAAAATATGTATGTTTGAATTTCTGTTCACACTAGAGGATTCTTTCCGTTTTAATGTAAAAAAAAACTTTTGAAAATTAGCTGAGGTGTCGCATTCTCCTTAAATCTCAGCTTTCTGTTCACGCTAGAGGATGTCTTGAAAACTTATATATTTTCGATATAGTGAACACAATATGTATGTTTGAATTTCTGTTCACACTAGAGGATTCTTTCTGTTTTAATGTAAAAAAAACTTTTGAAAATTAGCTGAGGTGTCGCATTCTCCTTAAATCTCAGCTTTCTGTTCACGCTAGAGGATATCTTGAAAACTTACTTATTTTCGATATAGTGAACAAAATATGTTTGTTTGAATTTCTGTTCACACTAAAGGATTCTTTCTGTTTTAATGTAAAAAAAACTTTTGAAAATTAGCTGAGGTGTCGCATTCTCCTTAAATCTCAGCTTTCTGTTCACGCTAAAGGATGTCTTGAAAACTTACTTATTTTCGATATAGTGAACACAATATGTATGTTTGAATTTCTGTTCACACTAGAGGATTCTTTCTGTTTTAATGTAAAAAAAACTTTCGAAAATTAGCTGAGGTGTCGCATTCTCCTTAAATCTCAGCTTTCTGTTCACGCTAGAGGATGTCTTGAAAACTTACTTATTTTCGATATAGTGAACAAAAAATGTATGTTTGAATTTCGGTTTACACTAGAGGATTCTTTCTGTTTTAATGTAAAAAGAACTTTCAAAAATTAGCTGAGGTGTCGCATTCTCCTTCAATCTCAGCTTTCTGTTCACGCTAGAGGATGTCTTGAAAACTTACTTATTTTCGATATAGTGAACAAAATATGTATGTTTGAATTTCTGTTCACACTAGAGGATTCTTTCTGTTTTAATGTAAAAAAAACTTTTGAAAATTATCTGAGGTGTCGCATTCTCCTTAAATCTCAGCTTTCTGTTCACGCTAGAGGATGTCTTGAAAACTTACTTATTTTCGATATAGTGAACAGAATATGTATGTTTGAACTGTTTACACTAGAGGATTCTTTCCGTTTTAATGTAAAAAAACTTTCGAAAATTAGCTGAGGTGTCGCATTCTCCTTAAATCTCAGCTTTCTGTTCACGCTAGAGGATGTCTTGAAAACTTACTTCTTTTTAATATAGTGAACAAAACATGTATGTTTAATTTATGTTCACACTAGTGGATTTTTTCCGTTTTAATGTAAAAAAAAACTTTTGAAAATTAGCTGAGGTGTCGCATTCTCCTTAAATCTCAGCTTTCTGTTCACGCTAGAGGATGTCTTGAAAACTTATATATTTTCGATATAGTGAACACAATATGTATGTTTGAATTTCTGTTCACACTAGAGGAATATTTCCGTTTTAATGTAAAAAAAAAACTTTTGAAAATTAGCTGAGGTGTCGCATTCTCCTTAATTCTCAGCTTTCTGTTCACGCTAGAGGATGTCTTGAAAACTTACTTCTTTTTAATATAGTGAACAAAATATGTATGTTTAATTTATGTTCACACTAGTGGATTTTTTCCGTTTTAATGTAAAAAAAAACTTTTGAAAATTAGCTGAGGTGTCGCATTCTCCTTAAATCTCAGCTTTCTGTTCACGCTAGAGGATGTCTTGAAAACTTATATATTTTCGATATAGTGAACACAATATGTATGTTTGAATTTCTGTTCACACTAGAGGATTCTTTCTGTTTTAATGTAAAAAAAACTTTTGAAAATTAGCTGAGGTGTCGCATTCTCCTTAAATCTCAGCTTTCTGTTCACGCTAGAGGATATCTTGAAAACTTACTTATTTTCGATATAGTGAACAAAATATGTATGTTTGAATTTCTGTTCACACTAAAGGATTCTTTCTGTTTTAATGTAAAAAAAACTTTTGAAAATTAGCTGAGGTGTCGCATTCTCCTTAAATCTCAGCTTTCTGTTCACGCTAGAGGATGTCTTGAAAACTTACTTCTTTTTAATATAGTGAACAAAATATGTATGTTTAATTTATGTTCACACTAGTGGATTTTTTCCGTTTTAATGTAAAAAAAACTTTTGAAAATTAGCTGAGGGTTCGCATTCTCCTTAAATCTCAGCTTTCTGTTCACGCTAGAGGATGTCTTGAAAACTTACTTATTTTCGATATAGTGAACAAAATATGTATGTTTGAATTTCTGTTCACACTAGAGGATTCTTTCCGTTTTAATGTAAAAAAAAACTTTTGAAAATTAGCTGAGGTGTCGCATTCTCCTTAAATCTCAGCTTTCTGTTCACGCTAGAGGATGTCTTGAAAACTTATATATTATCGATATAGTGAACACAATATGTATGTTTGAATTTCTGTTCACACTAGAGGATTCTTTCTGTTTTAATGTAAAAAAAACTTTTGAAAATTAGCTGAGGTGTCTCATTCTCCTTAAATCTCAGCTTTCTGTTCACGCTAGAGGATATCTTGAAAACTTACTTATTTTCGATATAGTGAACAAAATATGTTTGTTTGAATTTCTGTTCACACTAAAGGATTCTTTCTGTTTTAATGTAAAAAAAACTTTTGAAAATTATCTGAGGTGTCGCATTCTCCTTAAATCTCAGCTTTCTGTTCAGGCTAGAGGATGTCTTGAAAACTTACTTATTTTCGATATAGTGAACAGAATATGTATGTTTGAATTTCTGTTTACACTAGAGGATTCTTTCCGTTTTAATGTAAAAAAACTTTCGAAAATTAGCTGAGGTGTCATTCTCCTTAAATCTCAGCTTTCTGTTCACACTAGATGATGTCTTCAAAACTTACTTCTTTTCGATATAGTGAACAAAATATGTATGTTTGAATTTATGTTTACACTAGAGGATTCTTTCCATTTTAATGTAAAAAAAAACTTTTGAAAATTAGCTGAGGTGTCGCATTCTCCTTAAATCTCAGCTTTCTGTTCACACTAGAGAATGTCTTGAAAACTTACTTCTTTTCGATGTAGTGAACAAAATATGTATGTTTGAATTTCTGTTCACACTAGAGGAATATTTCCGTTTTAATGTAAAAAAAAACTTTTGAAAATTAGCTGAGGTGTCGCATTCTCCTTAAATCTCAGCTTTCTGTTCACGCTAGAGGATGTCTTGAAAACTTACTTCTTTTTAATATAGTGAACAAAATATGTATGTTTAATTTATGTTCACACTAGTGGATTTTTTCCGTTTTAATGTAAAAAAAACTTTTGAAAATTAGCTGAGGGTTCGCATTCCTTAAATCTCAGCTTTCTGTTCACGCTAGAGGATGTCTTGAAAACTTACTTATTTTCGATATAGTGAACAAAATATGTATGTTTGAATTTCTGTTCACACTAGAGGATTCTTTCCGTTTTAATGTAAAAAAAAACTTTTGAAAATTAGCTGAGGTGTCGCATTCTCCTTAAATCTCAGCTTTCTGTTCACGCTAGAGGATGTCTTGAAAACTTATATATTATCGATATAGTGAACACAATATGTATGTTTGAATTTCTGTTCACACTAGAGGATTCTTTCTGTTTTAATGTAAAAAAAACTTTTGAAAATTAGCTAAGGTGTCGCATTCTCCTTAAATCTCAGCTTTCTGTTCACGCTAGAGGATATCTTGAAAACTTACTTATTTTCGATATAGTGAACAAAATATGTTTGTTTGAATTTCTGTTCACACTAAAGGATTCTTTCTGTTTTAATGTAAAAAAAACTTTTGAAAATTAGCTGAGGTGTCGCATTCTCCTTAAATCTCAGCTTTTTGTTCACGCTAAAGGATGCCTTGAAAACTTACTTATTTTCGATATAGTGAACACAATATGTATGTTTGAATTTTTGTTCACACTAGAGTATTCTTTCTGTTTTAATGTAAAAAAAACTTTCGAAAATTAGCTGAGGTGTCGCATTCTCCTTAAATCTCAGCTTTCTGTTCACGCTAGAGGATGTCTTGAAAACTTACTTATTTTCGATATAGTGAACAAAAAATGTATGTTTGAATTTCGGTTTACACTAGAGGATTCTTTCCGTTTTAATGTAAAAAGAACTTTCAAAAATTAGCTGAGGTGTCGCATTCTCCTTAAATCTCAGCTTTCTGTTCACGCTAGAGGATGTCTTGAAAACTTACTTATTTTCGATATAGTGAACAAAAAATGTATGTTTGAATTTCGGTTTACACTAGAGGATTCTTTCCGTTTTAATGTAAAAAGAACTTTCAAAAATTAGCTGAGGTGTCGCATTCTCCTTCAATCTCAGCTTTCTGTTCACGCTAGAGGATGTCTTGAAAACTTACTTATTTTCGATATAGTGAACACAATATGTATGTTTGAATTTTTGTTCACACTAGAGTATTCTTTCTGTTTTAATGTAAAAAAAACTTTCGAAAATTAGCTGAGGTGTCGCATTCTCCTTAAATCTCAGCTTTCTGTTCACGCTAGAGGATGTCTTGAAAACTTACTTATTTTCGATATAGTGAACAAAAAATGTATGTTTGAATTTCGGTTTAATCTAGAGGATTCTTTCCGTTTTAATGTAAAAAGAACTTTCAAAAATTAGCTGAGGTGTCGCATTCTCCTTCAATCTCAGCTTTCTGTTCACGCTAGAGGATGTCTTGAAAACTTACTTATTTTCGATATAGTGAACAAAATATGTATGTTTGAATTTCTGTTCACACTAGAGGATTCTTTCTGTTTTAATGTAAAAAAAACTTTTGAAAATTAGCTGAGGTGTCGCATTCTCCTTAAATCTCAGCTTTCTGTTCACGCTAGAGGATGTCTTGAAAACTTACTTCTTTTCGATGTAGTGAACAAAATATGTATGTTTGAATTTCTGTTCACACTAGAGGAATATTTCCGTTTTAATGTAAAAAAAAACTTTTGAAAATTAGCTGAGGTGTCGCATTCTCCTTAAATCTCAGCTTTCTGTTCACGCTAGAGGATGTCTTGAAAACTTACTTCTTTTTAATATAGTGAACAAAATATGTATGTTTAATTTATGTTCACACTAGTGGATTTTTTCTGTTTCAATGTAAAAAAAACTTTTGAAAATTATGTATGTTTGAATTTCTGTTATTTTCGACAAAATATGTATGTTTGAATTTCTGTTCACACTAGAGGATTCTTTCCGTTTTAATGTAAAAAAAACTTTTGAAAATTAGCTGAGGTGTCGCATTCTCCTTAAATCTCAGCTTTCTGTTCACGCTAAAGGATGTCTTGAAAACTTATATATTATCGATATAGTGAACACAATATGTATGTTTGAATTTCTGTTCACACTAGAGGATTCTTTCTGTTTTAATGTAAAAAAAACTTTTGAAAATTAGCTAAGGTGTCGCATTCTCCTTAAATCTCAGCTTTCTGTTCACGCTAGAGGATATCTTGAAAACTTACTTATTTTCGATATAGTGAACAAAATATGTTTGTTTGAATTTCTGTTCACACTAAAGGATTCTTTCTGTTTTAATGTAAAAAAAACTTTTGAAAATTAGCTGAGGTGTCGCATTCTCCTTAAATCTCAGCTTTCTGTTCACGCTAAAGGATGTCTTGAAAACTTACTTATTTTCGATATAGTGAACACAATATGTATGTTTGAATTTTTGTTCACACTAGAGTATTCTTTCTGTTTTAATGTAAAAAAAACTTTCGAAAATTAGCTGAGGTGTCGCATTCTCCTTAAATCTCAGCTTTCTGTTCACGCTAGAGGATGTCTTGAAAACTTACTTATTTTCGATATAGTGAACAAAAAATGTATGTTTGAATTTCGGTTTACACTAGAGGATTCTTTCCGTTTTAATGTAAAAAGAACTTTCAAAAATTAGCTGAGGTGTCGCATTCTCCTTCAATCTCAGCTTTCTGTTCACGCTAGAGGATGTCTTGAAAACTTACTTATTTTCGATATAGTGAACAAAATATGTATGTTTGAATTTCTGTTCACACTAGAGGATTCTTTCTGTTTTAATGTAAAAAAAACTTTTGAAAATTATCTGAGGTGTCGCATTCTCCTTAAATCTCAGCTTTCTGTTCAGGCTAGAGGATGTCTTGAAAACTTACTTATTTTCGATATAGTGAACAGAATATGTATGTTTGAATTTCTGTTTACACTAGAGGATTCTTTCCGTTTTAATGTAAAAAACTTTCGAAAATTAGCTGAGGTGTCGCATTCTCCTTAAATCTCAGCTTTCTGTTCACACTAGATGATGTCTTCAAAACTTACTTCTTTTCGATATAGTGAACAAAATATGTATGTTTGAATTTATGTTTACACTAGAGGATTCTTTCCATTTTAATGTAAAAAAAAACTTTTGAAAATTAGCTGAGGTGTCGCATTCTCCTTAAATCTCAGCTTTCTGTTCACACTAGAGGATGTCTTGAAAACTTACTTCTTTTCGATGTAGTGAACAAAATATGTATGTTTGAATTTCTGTTCACACTAGAGGAATATTTCCGTTTTAATGTAAAAAAAAACTTTTGAAAATTAGCTGAGGTGTCGCATTCTCCTTAAATCTCAGCTTTCTGTTCACGCTAGAGGATGTCTTGAAAACTTACTTCTTTTTAATATAGTGAACAAAATATGTATGTTTAATTTATGTTCACACTAGTGGATTTTTTCCGTTTTAATGTAAAAAAAACTTTTGAAAATTAGCTGAGGTGTCACATTCTCCTTAAATCTCAGCTTTCTGTTCACGCTAGAGGATATCTTGAAAACTTACTTATTTTCGATATAGTGAACAAAATATGTTTGTTTGAATTTCTGTTCACACTAAAGGATTCTTTCTGTTTTAATGTAAAAAAAACTTTTGAAAATTATCTGAGGTGTCGCATTCTCCTTAAATCTCAGCTTTCTGTTCAGGCTAGAGGATGTCTTGAAAACTTACTTATTTTCGATATAGTGAACAGAATATGTATGTTTGAATTTCTGTTTACACTAGAGGATTCTTTCCGTTTTAATGTAAAAAAACTTTCGAAAATTAGCTGAGGTGTCGCATTCTCCTTAAATCTCAGCTTTCTGTTCACACTAGATGATGTCTTCAAAACTTACTTCTTTTCGATATAGTGAACAAAATATGTATGTTTGAATTTATGTTTACACTAGAGGATTCTTTCCATTTTAATGTAAAAAAAAACTTTTGAAAATTAGCTGAGGTGTCGCATTCTCCTTAAATCTCAGCTTTCTGTTCACACTAGAGGATGTCTTGAAAACTTACTTCTTTTCGATGTAGTGAACAAAATATGTATGTTTGAATTTCTGTTCACACTAGAGGAATATTTCCGTTTTAATGTAAAAAAAAACTTTTGAAAATTAGCTGAGGTGTCGCATTCTCCTTAAATCTCAGCTTTCTGTTCACGCTAGAGGATGTCTTGAAAACTTACTTCTTTTTAATATAGTGAACAAAATATGTATGTTTAATTTATGTTCACACTAGTGGATTTTTTCCGTTTTAATGTAAAAAAAACTTTTGAAAATTAGCTGAGGGTTCGCATTCTCCTTAAATCTCAGCTTTCTGTTCACGCTAGAGGATGTCTTGAAAACTTACTTATTTTCGATATAGTGAACAAAATATGTATGTTTGAATTTCTGTTCACACTAGAGGATTCTTTCCGTTTTAATGTAAAAAAAAACTTTTGAAAATTAGCTGAGGTGTCGCATTCTCCTTAAATCTCAGCTTTCTGTTCACGCTAAAGGATGTCTTGAAAACTTATATATTATCGATATAGTGAACACAATATGTATGTTTGAATTTCTGTTCACACTAGAGGATTCTTTCTGTTTTAATGTAAAAAAAACTTTTGAAAATTAGCTAAGGTGTCGCATTCTCCTTAAATCTCAGCTTTCTGTTCACGCTAGAGGATATCTTGAAAACTTACTTATTTTCGATATAGTGAACAAAATATGTTTGTTTGAATTTCTGTTCACACTAAAGGATTCTTTCTGTTTTAATGTAAAAAAAACTTTTGAAAATTAGCTGAGGTGTCGCATTCTCCTTAAATCTCAGCTTTCTGTTCACGCTAAAGGATGTCTTGAAAACTTACTTATTTTCGATATAGTGAACACAATATGTATGTTTGAATTTTTGTTCACACTAGAGGATTCTTTCTGTTTTAATGTAAAAAAAACTTTCGAAAATTAGCTGAGGTGTCGCATTCTCCTTAAATCTCAGCTTTCTGTTCACGCTAGAGGATGTCTTGAAAACTTACTTATTTTCGATATAGTGAACAAAAAATGTATGTTTGAATTTCGGTTTACACTATAGGATTCTTTCCGTTTTAATGTAAAAAGAACTTTCAAAAATTAGCTGAGGTGTCGCATTCTCCTTCAATCTCAGCTTTCTGTTCACGCTAGAGGATGTCTTGAAAACTTACTTATTTTCGATATAGTGAACAAAATATGTATGTTTGAATTTCTGTTCACACTAGAGGATTCTTTCTGTTTTAATGTAAAAAAAACTTTTGAAAATTATCTGAGGTGTCGCATTCTCCTTAAATCTCAGCTTTCTGTTCAGGCTAGAGGATGTCTTGAAAACTTACTTATTTTCGATATAGTGAACAGAATATGTATGTTTGAATTTCTGTTTACACTAGAGGATTCTTTCCGTTTTAATGTAAAAAACTTTCGAAAATTAGCTGAGGTGTCGCATTCTCCTTAAATCTCAGCTTTCTGTTCACACTAGATGATGTCTTCAAAACTTACTTCTTTTCGATATAGTGAACAAAATATGTATGTTTGAATTTATGTTTACACTAGAGGATTCTTTCCATTTTAATGTAAAAAAAAACTTTTGAAAATTAGCTGAGGTGTCGCATTCTCCTTAAATCTCAGCTTTCTGTTCACACTAGAGGATGTCTTGAAAACTTACTTCTTTTCGATGTAGTGAACAAAATATGTATGTTTGAATTTCTGTTCACACTAGAGGAATATTTCCGTTTTAATGTAAAAAAAAACTTTTGAAAATTAGCTGAGGTGTCGCATTCTCCTTAAATCTCAGCTTTCTGTTCACGCTAGAGGATGTCTTGAAAACTTACTTCTTTTTAATATAGTGAACAAAATATGTATGTTTAATTTATGTTCACACTAGTGGATTTTTTCCGTTTTAATGTAAAAAAAACTTTTGAAAATTAGCTATGGTGTCACATTCTCCTTAAATCTCAGCTTTCTGTTCACGCTAGAGGATGTCTTGAAAACTTACTTATTTTCGATATAGTGAACAAAATATGTATGCTTGAATTTCTGTTCACACTAGAGGATTCTTTCCGTTTTAATGTAAAAAAAAACTTTTGAAAATTAGCTGAGGTGTCGCATTCTCCTTAAATCTCAGCTTTCTGTTCACGCTAGAGGATGTCTTGAAAACTTACTTATTTTCGATATAGTGAACAAAATATGTATGTTTGAATTTCGGTTTACACTAGAGGATTCTTTCCGTTTTAATGTAAAAAGAACTTTCAAAAATTAGATGAGGTGTCGCATTCTCCTTAAATCTCAGCTTTCTGTTCACGCTAGAGGATGTCTTGAAAACTTACTTATTTTCGATATAGTGAACAAAATATGTATGTTTAAATTTTTGTTCACACTAGAGGATTCTTTCCGTTTTAATGTAAAAAAAACTTTCGAAAATTAGCTGAGGTGTCGCATTCTCCTTCAATCTCAGCTTTCTGTTCACAGTAGATGATGCCTTGAAAACTTACTTCTTTTCGATATAGTGAACAAAATATGTATGTTTGAATTTCTGTTTACACTAGAGGACTCTTTCCGTTTTAATGTAAAAAAAACTTTTGAAAATTAGCTGAGGTGTCGCATTCTCCTTCAATCTCAGCTTTCTGTTCACACTAGATGATGCCTTGAAAACTTACTTCTTTTCGATATAGTGAACAAAATATGTATGTTTGAATTTCTGTTCACACTACAGGATTCTTTCCATTTTAATGTAAAAAAAACTTTTGAACATTAGCTAAGGTGTCGCATTCTCCTTAAATCTCAGCTTTCTGTTCACACTAGAGGATGTCTTGAAAACTTACTTCTTTTCCATGTAGTGAACAAAATATGTATGTTTGAATTTCTTTTCACACTAGAGGATTCTTTCCGTTTTAATGTAAAAAAAACTTTTGAAAATTAGCTGAGGTGTCGCATTCTCCTTAAATCTCAGCTTTCTGTTCACGCTAGAGGATGTCTTGAAAACTTGCTTATTTTCGATATAGTGAACAAAATATGTATGTTTGAATTTATGTTCACACTAGAGGATTCTTTCTGTTTTAATGTAAAAAAAACTTTTGAAAATTAGCTGATGTGTCGCATTCTCCTTAAATCTCAGCTTTCTGTTCACGCTAGAGGATGTCTTGAAAACTTACTTATTTTCGATATAGTGAACAAAATATGTATGTTTGAATTTCTGTTCACACTAGAGGCTTCTTTCTGTTTTAATGTAAAAAAAACTTTTGAAAATTAGCTGAGGTGTCGCATTCTCCTTAAATCTCAGCTTTCTGTTCACGCTAGAGGATGTCTTGAAAACTTACTTATTTTCGATATAGTGAACAAAATATGTATGTTTGAATTTCGGTTTACACTAGAGGATTCTTTCCGTTTTAATGTAAAAAGAACTTTCAAAAATTAGCTGAGGTGTCGCATTCTCCTTAAATCTCAGCTTTCTGTTCTCGCTAGAGGATGTCTTGAAAACTTACTTATTTTCGATATAGTGAACAAAATATGTATGTTTGAATTTCTGTTCACACTAGAGGATTCTTTCCGTTTTAATGTAAAAAAAACTTTCGAAAATTAGCTGAGGTGTCGCATTCTCCTTCAATCTCAGCTTTCTGTTCACAGTAGATGATGCCTTGAAAACTTACTTCTTTTCGATATAGTGAACAAAATATGTATGTTTGAATTTCTGTTTACACTAGAGGATTCTTTCCGTTTTAATGTAAAAAAAAACTTTTGAAAATTAGCTGAGGTGTCGCATTCTCCTTAAATCTCAGCTTTCTGTTCACGCTAGAGGATGTCTTGAAAACTTACTTATTTTCGATATAGTGAACAGAATATGTATGTTTGAATTTCTGTTTACACTAGAGGATTCTTTCCGTTTTAATGTAAAAAAAACTTTCGAAAATTAGCTGAGGTGTCGCATTCTCCTTCAATCTCAGCTTTCTGTTCACAGTAGATGATGCCTTGAAAACTTACTTCTTTTCGATATAGTGAAAAAAATATGTATGTTTGAATTTCTGTTCACACTACAGGATTCTTTCCATTTTAATGTAAAAAAAACTTTTGAAAATTAGCTGAGGTGTCGCATTCTCCTTAAATCTCAGCTTTCTGTTCACGCTAGAGGATGTCTTGAAAACTTGCTTATTTTTAATATAGTGAACAAATTATGTATGTTTAATTTATGTTCACACTAGAGGATTTTTTCCGTTTTAATGTAAAAAAAACTTTTGAAAATTAGCTGAGGTGTCGCATTCTCCTTAAATCTCAGCTTTCTGTTCACGCTAGAGGATGTCTTGAAAACTTGCTTATTTTTAATATAGTGAACAAATTATGTATGTTTAATTTATGTTCACACTAGAGGATTTTTTCCGTTTTAATGTAAAAAAAACTTTTGAAAATTAGCTGAGGTGTCGCATTCTCCTTAAATCTCAGCTTTCTGTTCACGCTAGAGGATGTCTTGAAAACTTACTTATTTTCGATATAGTGAACAAAATATGTATGTTTGAATTTCTGTTCACACTAGAGGATTCTTTCCGTTTTAATGTAAAAAAAACTTTCGAAAATTAGCTGAGGTGTCGCATTCTCCTTAAATCTCAGCTTTCTGTTCACGCTAGAGGATGTCTTGAAAACTTGCTTATTTTTAATATAGTGAACAAATTATGTATGTTTAATTTATGTTCACACTAGAGGATTTTTTCCGTTTTAATGTAAAAAAAACTTTTGAAAATTAGCTGAGGTGTCGCATTCTCCTTAAATCTCAGCTTTCTGTTCACGCTAGAGGATGTCTTGAAAACTTACTTATTTTCGATATAGTGAACAAAATATGTATGTTTGAATTTCTGTTCACACTAGAGGATTCTTTCCGTTTTAATGTAAAAAAAACTTTCGAAAATTAGCTGAGGTCTCGCATTCTCCTTCAATCTCAGCTTTCTGTTCGCAGTAGATGATGCCTTGAAAACTTACTTCTTTTCGATATAGTGAACAAAATATGTATGTTTGAATTTCTGTTCACACTAGAGGATTCTTTCCGTTTTAATGTAAAAAAAAACTTTTGAAAATTAGCTGAGGTGTCGCATTCTCCTTAAATCTCAGCTTTCTGTTCACGCTAGAGGATGTCTTGAAAACTTACTTATTTTCGATATAGTGAACAGAATATGTATGTTTGAATTTCTGTTTACACTAGAGGATTCTTTCCGTTTTAATGTAAAAAAAACTTTCGAAAATTAGCTGAGGTGTCGCATTCTCCTTCAATCTCAGCTTTCTGTTCACACTAGATGATGCCTTGAAAACTTACTTCTTTTCGATATAGTGAACAAAATATGTATGTTTGAATTTCTGTTCACACTACAGGATTCTTTCCATTTTAATGTAAAAAAACCTTTTGAAAATTAGCTGAGGTGTCGCATTCTCCTTAAATCTCAGCTTTCTGTTCACACTAGAGGATGTCTTGAAAACTTACTTCTTTTCCATGTAGTGAACAAAATATGTATGTTTGATTTCTTTTCACACTAGAGGATTCTTTCCGTTTTAATGTAAAAAAAACTTTTGAAAATTAGCTGAGGTGTCGCATTCTCCTTAAATCTCAGCTTTCTGTTCACGCTAGAGGATGTCTTGAAAACTTGCTTATTTTTAATATAGTGAACAAATTATGTATGTTTAATTTATGTT
>NW_026896432.1:0-21997 GCF_033153095.1 Gastrolobium bilobum | reverse complement strand
CCTTTGTATTATTTTTGTTTTTCTTTCATATCATTTAGGGTTTCTATCATTTTATTCATGAATTTTGTTGGGAATTCAATGATTATCTTTGTCCATATCTGTTCATGCATGTGTGATGGTGCTGTTTTTCTTTTTTTTGGGGTTTAGAAAGGGTCCCCCATTTTTTTTATACACACACACCAGGTGTTCGACAAAATGCTTGACCTAGAAACACCAGGGCGCTACAACGTTGGTCTTCAACATTTTAGCGCTCGACCAGTTTTCACACGTTTACAGCCAGGACGCTAAAATGCTCAGTGTGAACGTTTTAGCGCCCAGGCCATGTTGCATGCATATTTAAAAGGGTCTACTCATGGGCATTGTGGGGTGTTTGCTTGAATGTTTTGGAGCCAATTCCACCACTAATTCCATTCTAAATCTGGGAATTGGATCCACTAATTCAAATGCCATACTGACTCTTTATGTTGATTTTCAGGATTATGTCTACACCTCCCCCCAAGAAGTCTGGAAAGAAGAGGTCCAGGGAACCTCGGGCTTCTGCACCAACACCTCCACCTCCACCTCCTACGTATGATGCACATTTTTGGAGGAGTGCTGAACATGAGGCTCGTTACACTGCCAAAACCTCTTCCAGACCATTCGTGAGGGAGGGGAAGTTCATCTTGGAGAAGGATGAATATCCGGAGTTCCAGTCCCAGTTGGTAAAAAGGGACTGGGTTACTTTTGGTGAGATCCTGGTGGACAGCAGCCCTAATATAGCAAGGGAATTCTTTGCTAATGCATATAATGGTGATCAGGGTGGTAAGAGGACTTTCACCAGCTGGGTGAGGGGCAAGAAAGTGAAATATGATGCTCACACCATACAGAAGCTGCTGAAGATCAGGCACTGTGATTGTATTAACCATTCCAGCTGTGATTTCAAGAAGAACTGGCAGCATATTGAAATACCACCTAGGAGAAAGGACCCAGAATTTGTAACTTGGACCAAGATGGGGGCAGCTGAGCCTATTCTGCAGACCATAACCATGCCTGGTGAAACATGGGAGACGACCAAAGATAAGGTCAATCCTAAATTGTTGTGGTTGAGGCATCTAAATGGTGAGGCCCGAGTCTGGTTCCATTTTGTGGTTTCCAATGTCATGCCCTCTTCCAACCAGGAGGAGGTAATTGTGATGAGAGTTGTTTTGATCCATACTATCATAACTAAAGGGAAGGTGGAGCTACCCATTATTCTTCAAGACAATATATATGATATGGCCCATTCTGATAGCAGCACTTCTGCCTTGGGTCACTGTTCTCTGATCCAGCTGTTGTGCCAGAAAGCTGGAGTGGATGTAACTGATAATGGGGTGCTAACCAAATTGCAGCCCCCAATTGATGAAAAGCTGATCAGACAGCAGTTGGAGATTGGAGGAGAATGACTCTCTGGATTGACACCTGGCAGGAAACCTATGACTGAGGGGGATTCTGAGCTTGAACAAAGGCTTAGATCGGGGGAGCAGTGGCTGGTTAACAATGATATTCGATTGGGTCATTTACGCCGTCGTCTCAAGTTCATACAGACGAGTCAGCACTCATTTCAGACTCATATGATCAAGATGCTGCCGATATCTGTGAAGCCCAGGGTTTAGAGACAGCTGAATTCCAGCCTGCAAATTATCCACATTCAGAGGAGGAGGACGCATTTGAGGCAGATATCCGCACTTACTATGATACTCTGGCCACTGCAGGTGTGACTGTTGATACTGCTCCTCCTGCCCAGCCTACTGCTGCTGCTGCTTCTGCTCAGACTGCTGCTGATGCCACTGCTGATGATGATCAGATTGCTGGTGATACTTCTGCCATGGATGAGGACAAGGATGCTGATGCTGAGTACAACCCCTTACCTACTGATGACCCAGGATCTGATCTGCTATTTTCTGATGATGAGGAGTCGACTGATTAGATTTCTTTTGTTGTTTTTCCATATTTTCTATTTTTCTGGTTTTATTTTGGTTAAGTACAATAAGACTCCCTGTTTTGCTTAATGCACATTTTGAAATAGTACTGATGCTATTTGATTATATGCGAATGTGTTTCAGAAATAATCAACTGCTATTTTAGATTTAAATTAGTTGCTGGGGACAGCAACGTTTAAATCTGGGAATGAGGTGTGAATGAATGACATGCAAAATTCCATGGAGATATCACACAGTTTCATGATGACACACAGTTGATGAGCCACAAACAGGGAAACATCTCAATCCTTTCTTTTTAGTTTCTTGTGTGATGTAGTTAGGTAGTTAGGTAGTGTAGTGTTGTATGTATAGAAGTTGGATTTTGAGTGATGTGATGTGAAATTCCATGAGGATAGGATAATCAAAGTTTTACATGATTGATCAAATTCTAGGATACAATCCTAAATCCTTGCATGTGTTCTTAAATGACATGATTGCATGACTCATTCTATGTGAAGAGTAGAGAGATCAGTTTGATGTATATAGAGGTAGTCAAGCATGCACTCTGAACTGTGAGGAATTGAGCCTATAAAAAAAAATTGTTCAGAGAGCACTTCATTGCATGAGTAACTCTAGAACTTGCCATGTTTCTTGCTTGAAATTGTTCATGATTTGTAGGGTAGAGTTGATTGAGGCATTCTCTTTTGAACCAAATGTTCCCATTGCATGAAAACCTTGAGCCTAAGTTTGTTGTTGATAAAATCAAGAGCCTGCATCTATCCCAATTTTCAGATTACATGTTCAGATAAGGGGTAATGGATGAAAGTTCTGTTTGGAGAAAAGGCGTTCCTGCAATGTATAAAAACACAAAGTGTTGGAAAATTGGAGAAAAAGAGGAAGAAAAATGAAAAAGAAAAGTAAAGGCACAAAGCGCTTGGTTGAGGAAAGGAAAAGAAAAAGGAAACAAGGAAAAAGGGGAATTAAAAACATAAAGTGTTTAGAAGAAAAGGGAGGAAGAAAGTGAAAAAAGAAAAGAAGAAAAGTTGTAGAAAAGGTGGTGCAAAGAATAAATGAAAAGGAAGAAGAGAATGAGAAGGATTAAGGAGCATATAGATAAATTCAATTGTGATCCTTTTCTTATCTGAATCTGATTCATCTAATCTGAATCCTTCTGCAACATTAAATCCTGCCTATAGTCCAACCACCTGCTAAGCTATTTCCTTTTCCCTTATACAGAATCCTATTCCTAGCCAAGTCATACCACCAAAGTCTCTTTTGATCTACTTTATGAATCATTCACTGTGGAGAGTGAGAAGATGGGCAAGCCTATGGTAGTTTAAGTGCAGTGAAGATTGTGTGATACGTACATCCTTAAACACTAGTGTGCAAGAGTGTTAAAATTCTCACATTTTTTGAGAAATTCCAAGTGAGGGGGTGTTTTGTGTTGAAAGTCTCTGCATTTAATCTTACTGATCTGTTGAAAGTTATGTGATGAGGTTGAGCAAGTCATAGGAAATGATAGATTATTTTGGAGATACCGACCATATTTTGCCTACGAGCCCTTTATTGCATTTGAATAATTGTCTTTATGTTCCTAGCATTTCTAGAAACATTATTTCTATTTCTTGTTTAGAACAAGATGGTTTTGCTTTCACTATTAGGGATGGTACATTTTCTATCATTTCGAATGATATTGTTTTTGGTACTGCTTCTTTAATAAATGGCTTATATGTTTTGGAAATGGGAACTGAAGTGCTCAATGTAGATGTGAAACTACCTAGGACAGATAATCAATCTTATCTTTGGCAATGTAGACTAGGGCACATAAACGAAACAAGATTGTCTAGGATGCATGCAAATGGATACCTAGATTCCATAGATTTGGAATCCTACGAACAATGTGAATCTTGTCTAGCTGGGAAAATGACTCGTTACAAGCCCAAAGGGCTTGAGAGTCATAAGGCTAGTGAGTTAATAGAACTCATTCACTCTGATGTATGTGGCCCAATGTCTATAGAGGCTAGAGGAGGATACTCCTATTTCATTACCTTTACAGATGATAAATCAAGATTTGGGTATGTGTACCTAATGAGATATAAATCCGAAGCCTTTGAAAAATTCAAAGAGTTTAGGAATGAAATAGAGAAACAGCGTGGCAAGATGATTAAGACATTGCGATCAGATCGTGGTGGTGAATATCTGAGCCATGAGTTTCAGGATTATCTGAGAGAAAATGGAATTCTCTTGCAGTTTACTGCACCTTACACACCACACCAAAATGGTGTCTCCGAAAGGAGAAACAGGACCTTGTTAGACATGGTCAGGTCTATGATGAGTGAGACTCAACTTCCAAAATCGTTTTGGGGATATGCCTTAGACACGGCAACAAACCTTCTAAATAGGGTACCGTCTAAATCTGTTCAGACCACACCATATGAGATATGGAATGGTAAGAGACCCAACCTGAGTTACCTCAGGGTATGGGGATCCCAGCATATGTCAAAGCGTTGTTATCAGACCAGCTTATTGCTAAGAGTACTAAATGTCTATTTGTGGGGTATCCCAAAGGTGCTAAGGGATACTACTTTTACTCCATGGATGAACACAAGGTGTTTGTGTCCAAGAATGCTGAGTTCCTTGAGAAGGATTTGATCTCTCAAGGAGCCAGTAGGAGTAAGATTGATCTTGAAGAAGTTCAAGGACCACAAGAACAGATTGAGGAACCCGAGTCTGCTCCGCAGGCGATGCTCTCCGATGGAGAAGTAAACACACAACTTCGTAGGTCTACTAGGGTCATCTATCCACCTGAGGGGTATAGGCTTGTGATTGAGAACCAATAAATCGTCGAGGATGATGAACCTAGTAACTATGAGGAGGCTGTCAAGGATGTTGACTCCTCTAAATGGCTTGAAGCCATGAAATCTGAAATAGATTCGATGCATCAAAACAAGGTATGGACCTTGGTTCCTAAACCGCAAGGAATAGTTCCTATCGGTAATAAATGAGTCTTTAAAAGAAAGACTGATGCAAATGGCAACGTTCAAACCTACAAAGATAGGTTGGTTGCGAAAGGATATCGTCAAAGTCAAGGAGTTGGAATATTCATTTTGATGAAGTCGTTAGGAGTAACGATTTCATCAAGAACGAGGATGAACCTTATGTTTACAAGAAGGTTAGTGGGAGTAATGTCATTTTCTTGGTACTTTATGTAGATGACATATTACTTATAGGAAATGAAATACCCACATTACAAACAACGAAAGACTGGCTTTCAAAAAGCTTCACCATGAATGATTTGGGAGAAGCGACCTTTATACTTAGTATAAAGATCTATAGAGATAGATCCAAGAGGCTGCTGGGTTTATCTCAATCCACGTATGTTGACAAGATGCTAAAGAGGTTTAGCATGGAAGGGTCAAAAAAGGGTTTTCTTCCTGTCAGTCATGGGGTACATCTTTCCAAGGCTATGTGTTATAAGTCACAGCCTGAGAAGGATCGCATGAGTGGAATTCCATACGCTTCGACTATTGGATCCATCATGTATGCCATGATATGTACGAGACCAGATGTCTCATATGCTTTGAGTATTACGAGTAGATACCAGTCAGACCCTGGAGAAGGTCACTGGACAGCAGTCAAGACCTTCGTTAAGTACTTGAGAAGAACTAAGGATGCATTTCTGGTCTATGGTGGGGTTGATAAGCTTTCAGTGAAAGGATTCACTGATGCCAGCTTTCAGAGTGACAAAGATGACTGCAAGTCACAGTCAGGATTCGTATTCACCTTAAATAGTGGGGCAGTGTCTTGGAAGAGTTCCAAGCAAGAGACTACAGCAGATTCAACGACAGAAGCTGAATACATAGCTGCTTCAGAAGCGGCTAAGGAGGCCGTGTGGATCAAGAAGTTCATATCTGAACTAAGGGTGGTTCCAAGCGTGGATGAGCCCATACAGTTGCTTTGCGACAACACTGGAGCCATTGCGCAGTCAAAGGAACCTAGGTCTCATCAAAGATCTAAGCACGTGCTCCGCAGATATCATCTGATTAGAGAAATCATTGATAGAATGAATGTAAAGATGGATTATGTTCCCACAGATGATAACCTAGCCGATTCTCTGACGAAGGCTGTTTCTCAGAGAAAACATGATAGTCATTATGAGGCTTTAGGTATACGACTTAGGTCAGATTGGCTCTAGGTCAAGTGGGGGCTTGTTAGTATATGGATGTCCTAGAGACAATCTTTTGATTAGATTAGGACATATGTGGACCTTTTTATATTGTCGCAAATATATAATAAGCACTATTTATCCTGTTTCATATTTTGTCTCAATATTATTGTTAATAGATTATATGAGTAACTGGATAAACCCCTTGGAATAAAATAGGTATCTTTTGAGTATCTGTGATGAGATTAGGATCATGAGGATTTAAGGATACCAGATGTTTATTCCTAATTTTATGTTCCTAGTCTAGAGACACTGAGAATGGGGATCAGTAATCTCGGATAAGACTAGCACGACTTATCTATTTGTATTCGGATACAAGGTAAAGACCTCATGAGCTATAGATATGGAAATGTCTTAACTAAAGTCGTGGGTGGACCAATAAGGGTATAGCTCGCACTGAACAGACCCACAAAGAGACTCTATGAGGAAATCTTACAAAAGTATCATTAGAGCAGTCTCTTAATATTTGGGTATGTCTTTCCTTAGACCATAAGTTGTCACCTGGACTGTGTTCTAGAAGGCATGTTTTGATTGTATACCTCGTCTGCCTGAAACATGGAGACTCATAGGTATACTTTTGGGCATGTCCTGAAAGAGCACAAGCCTAGGGTGATAAGCTGAAGGAATTCGTCAAATCTCTGTAAGGGATTAGGTTATCTGTAAACCGGAGAAATCGGGATGACATTTACAGGACTCGGGAATCTATGCATATTAAAAGAGATCATGAGATGATCTGCCTTTAAAGTCAGTAAATTGAAGATTCCCTATTTCAAATTAAAGCTTACCTTAAACCGCAAGGGTTGATACATTTCCTCACCCTAGGTTTAAAGGGGAGGTAACCGAGACGAAATGAAATACATACGACAACCAAATATATGTAATAGGATGATCAAGTCATTAATCTAACTAGTTCTGGGGCAACAAAGCATTGCTATTACTCTGTGTTGTCATTAAATGGGTTGTGAGTTTGTTGAGTCTGAGCCCATATATGTCAGTGGCTATGTTGGACCTAATGGGTCACACACTAACACCTTATTGTCATGATGAGCTAGCATTAAAGGTATTGGATCTAATAATGGTTGTTAGCCCAAGAAGAAGTTTGGAAGCCCACCTAAAAGGGAAAAGGGCGCATGGATCATGTAGTGGGCTTGGATGGTCCAAGATATTACTAATTAATTTAATTAGTTAAATTAATTATCAAATATTGAAATTTTGAATTTTGAATTCGAAATTTGAATTTTGAAATTTGAATTTTGAATTTGAATTTTGAAATTTGAATTTTGAATTTGAATTTTGAATTTTGAAATTTGAATTTTGAATTTGAATTTTGAGTTTAGAATTTAAATTTTGAATTTGAATTTTGAATTTAAATGTTTGAACGTTTGAATTTGAATTGGCTATGAAAAGTTGTTTCATAACAAAAGGATAAGATAAGATATTGTTGGAACAAATCCCTTGTATCAAGAGGAGATCTTTGGAGATCACCAAGGGCTATTTGGGGCGCTGATTTGGTGTGATTATAAGTGTCATCTAGTCAACCAAATAAGCTCCAATCATATTTGGTTGGTTGAGAGAATCAGTGTGTGAGTTAGTTCAAATTTGAATGCAACTGCTCAACGTATCTGGACCCCTTTTGGGGCTGAATGGGGCGCATAGATGGCTAGCCATATGATGGCCATTAGGTCAGAATTTTGACTAGATAAAGATCTAGTCTCATGAGGATTGTATGGTAGGTTGTTGGGAATTTTGAATTGCAACAACTCCATCTTTTCTCTCCCTTTATGTGCGCCATTTGTGATCAAAATTTTGAGAAGAAAATCTGATTGCATCCTTGCTTCCTCTCATCCTTTTGGTGTGCCACTTTTGTTAGGTTTTTCCTTAATTGTTTTTGGAATTAACCTAGCCTTTTCTAAGAGCATCCATGCCCCACTTTTGTGAAGTTTTCATGCTGAAGACTTCACTCTTCTAAACACCTTTACCTAGCCTCCTCCTACACACATTGGACGCCTAGCAAGCTTTTGTGGTGGTCAATTGGTGGCTTTTCAAGAAGAGTTCTTGCATCTTGACGTGGGGTGGTGTGGATCAACGTTAGAGGGTTTGAACCCTTCAAACTTGACACTGATCTCCTTGGTGTTTGAATCACATACAAAGGTAACATCATGCTGTCTTAAAGCATGAATCTTGATTGCATATGTTATTCCGCTTGAAAAATTTTGTTTTTCCCTCTCACATGCTTCGACCTTCAATGTCATTTGTCTTTCATATAGGCCTAGCCTATTTAAGTCAAAGCATAGCCTAGCCCAGCCGATTTACACCCCTACATAAAAGTATGTGTTAGCTTTTTTTGCAGTTACTGCAGATAAGTTATTTGCAGTAAGCCTAATACGACGTCGTTTTGGGACAAAAATCATGGTGTTTTGTAATTTTATTTTATTTTAGGGTTATTATAGTCTTTATAATTATAATTATTTAATTTTTCAATCCCAAAATGACATCGTTTTGGGAGTAAATGCAGATAACTTATCCGCAGTAACTGCAAAAATATTATTCTGTAAAAGTATCCCACTACTTACAATCTACATGAAGACATGAAAGCTATCTTATACTCTAATTTACTTAGTAGTTTTTTTTGTAATATTCACTTTGAAGTTTTAATATATCCGGTGATGTGTACACGGCTCAATATTCGTAAGATATTATCAATTTAACCTTGGATTATTAAATTAGAAAGAAATAGACATGTCACATGTTTCTATTCAATTTGTAAGTTGTTGAAAATATTTTGTACACACAGAAAAATATTGAAAGTAATTCGCTTATACTATCAAGAGTTCAAATTTAATTCTTACGTCGGTAGAAAGATATAAATATTAGGTATTTAATTTGAACATAA
The DNA here is from genome assembly GCF_033153095.1 of Gastrolobium bilobum. NCBI lineage: Eukaryota > Viridiplantae > Streptophyta > Magnoliopsida > Fabales > Fabaceae > Gastrolobium > Gastrolobium bilobum. The sequence goes on along the minus strand of NW_026896432.1, from coordinate 12,942 downwards.
TTAAATTGATTCTGCATAAGAAAAAAACATATATATCAGTGTTATAATAACCGACCTGACTCGGTCGGTTCGACCGATTAACCTATAAATCAAACATCCAACCGGTCCAGTTTAGGTATTAGATGGTCATGTATTTGATCAGGTATAGAATTGGTTAACTAGTCATGAACATTTATCTGATAATAAACCGACACCGGTTACTTGAAAAAAGTAGTTTTGTGAAATTTTTTGACAAAATACTTCTAATTTTATATTTATTATATATATTTAATTCAAACGGTTGAACCAGTGACCCAGTGATTAAAACAGTGACTCATTAGTCCAGTACCTCAACTGAGTTGATGACCAATTCGAGTGTGATAATACTATATATATATATATATATATATATATATATATATATATATATAGTGGGGTAGGATCATCTTACACCAGTGTAGATTAACAAGTCTTACACTAAATCTTAACCGTTTATTTTCGTGCATCTAACGGTTGAGATTTATTCAGAATTAATAACTAATTAATGAATGAGTCCCAATAAATCTAAATTGTTAGATGCACAAAAATCAATTGTTAAGATTTGATGTACGATTTATTAATCTTACACCGGTATAAGATAATCATGTCCTTATATATATACATATATATACAAATACACACACACACACACACACACACACACATATATATATATATGATTTTAATATTTCTACAGTGAAAATAAATAAGTTATCTACATTCACTCCAAAAATGATGTCGTTTTGGGTTGAAAAATTAACAAATTATAATGAAAAATACTATTATAATCCTAAAATAAATTATAATTACAAAAATATTTTGATTTTCGCCCCAAAACGTATATAGGCTTTAATGTTTCTATAGTGAATGTAGATAAATTATCTATATTCCCTCTCAAAACGACGTCATTTTGGGTTCAATGTAGATAATTTATCTACATTGACTGTAGAAAAGACGAATCTTAAAAAAAAAAAATTTCCACCGCATTCTATGTGGGAATGTTTTTATTAATTTATTATTTCAATAGGAAATTATTATTATAATATTATTTTATTATTTTAATAATACCATTATTATATATCATATTATTATTATTTTCTACAAATACAAGAGAGAATGTTAACTATTACTCAATTTTAGAATTGAGAGAAAGATCTAGGATAAGAAAATACTACTGAGAAAGAAGAGAGAGATTGAGAACTTTTTTTAATTTTTTATCGATTCATCAATTACTCGATTAATTTGATTTGAGTTAGATAAAACGATAAGTACAACAAAGTTTTTTCAATTAAACATATAATTCCATTCATTTAAATTTTTTATATTTTTTAGGGAAATATATTTTTGTTACTATAGAAACAAACTTTCTGCCACGCTCACATTAGAGTGAGTAAGTCCCATTATAATGAGAAGAGAAAGAAAAAATAAGTAGAATATAATAAGACTCACTAATTTTCATGCGAGTATTGTAAGAACCCGCACCGTTAATTTAAGAATTTAATTAATTAATTATGAGATTAATGAGATAATTCTATAATTGACCCTAATAATTATGAGAAGACTTAAATAATTATGGTAAGTAATTAACAATGTTGAAAGTCATTTTTCTAATGAAAAGTGCAGATACCGGCTCTTCTCCACGGTATAAATGTGTACCGATGAAGTATCCCGAAAAATTATAACAAGTATGAGAATATTCCTAAAATAATACATCGGACTAGTATGTCAAGTTTCAAGTTAAAATAATGAGAACTGGCATCAGAACTGATACTGGCTACGTAAAAGCACATACCGGCAAAGTCCTGCGAAAAATAAAATAAAAATATGACAAATCCTAGAAAAATGGCTAGGTTCAGAATCCCAAGTTTGAGATTAAAATGACAAACGTAGCTATTAATGTTAATACTGTGTGATTACACTTAGGTGGGCTATAAATACCCATTTGGCCCAAAACCCTAGGCCATATTGGCTTCCTACGTACCTCCCTTTTTGCTGAGTTGCTTCAGCCATTTCCTCTCTTCATAGAAGCTTGGAGCTTGCACCAAATCCAACCAAGAAACCATCTTTCTACCTTGTTTCTTCACCTAAACACTATCACTAGGTGTGAGCTATCCTTGTGTGGGTGAGAGGATGTTGTGTGCTGAGTGTAGTGGCTGTGAGTGGTGGTTTTGTGGGCTGAGTTGGTGGTTCTCATTGAGGAAGCCACTTACTTGTCATTTTAGGCTTCAAGAAGCCATCTTTTGGTGTAAAGGACCCATCTTGTGTTGCATTTTTGTAGTTCTTTAAAGTCAGCACCTTGGAGCTGCGTTGGAGGCTCCAAGTCAGTGTTATTTTCGGAGTTTTGAGCCTTGAAGGTATACCATGATCACCTCTTTGGAACAACACATGATTTAAGCTTGTTTAATCCATTAAAAAGGGAAACTTTGATCATTTGAGTTAAGGATTTATAATATAAGTCTAAAACATGTTAAGGAACATCTGTTTAGGGAGTTATTGGACTCCCAATCGCATTTGGACACTTAAAAATGGGATTATGCAGTGAACAGCTCGAGTTTCTGCATTCTGTCTGATAAGTATTCGAATACTTTTTGGGTAGTATTCGAATACTTATCAAGTAGTAGTCGAATACTCCTTGCAGGAGTATTGGGATACTTTTCTGGGAGGAAAAGTATTCGGATACCTTTGAAGAAGTATCAGAATACTGTGAAGTATTTGGATACTGGGGGAAATGTATTCGGATACTGAGTAGTATTTGGATACCGTGGGAAAAGTATTTGGATACCATGTGGTATTCGAATACCTTAGTGAAAGTATTCGGATACTTTCTGGAGACTTGGAGTATTCAGATACTCATCGAGGAGTATTCGAATACCTCCTACAGATTTTGCATGAAATCACTTAAAATGAGTTGGAAAGCCCTAATCACTTAATGGAACCTTGGGCAATTGATATTAATGATTATTTATTGTATAAACAGATTGTGATTGTGCTGTTTGTGGGCATTTAGCTAGTGTGAGCTTGGCTTGGATAGTTAGCTTACGAGGTAAGCTTTCGTGTCCTCGGTTTAGCCATTGTTGGTTCCACCATACCACATGGAGGGAATGGTTTATATGCATGGTATGTTTTCATGTATTGTTTTTGAAATGTTGTTGAGCTGTTATGTGCAAGTACCTTATGATATGCATGTGTTGTTCCACCTAGAAGGTAAGCCTGTGTATATAGGAGACATACCATAGGGTGATTCTGTGGGTGGATGCAAGTGGTGTCATGCACTAATTGTAGGTAATAGACGTATGTAAATCATGCATTTCTCTGGCCAGTGGAATAGTTGACACACATGACATGATTATTCTGCTGCATTGCACTGATTTTGGAACTTATATTATATTACTGCTTTTGAACTTATATTACACATGTAAGTGTGCTTGGGGTGGAGAAATCCTTGAGGACTCCTTGTGTTACTGAAATTTCTGTTTAGATATCTCACCCCACGTTTGTGGCACGTTTTTAGGTTCAGGTAACTCGAGGGTTGAGACCTCTGGCGGCAGGAGGCCCGAGCTGAGTTGATATACATGTTTCTGATGATCTGCTCGATTCTGACATGCTTTTTATTATTACCATGTTATTTGTTTTGAGACTCTGTTGGGCCTTGTTGCCTTATTTGGTGAGTATGGGGGTTGTCCATGCCACATTGATTGACTATGTTTTATTTTAGATTCGATTTGTATTAATGTATCAGGATTATGGTCCGGACTACAAGTTGTAGTTTCGTGACTTAGATACTCACTTATTTATGTCATGAGTTTATTCAGTGTATTTAGCTTTATTGCAATTTACATACAGGCAATGTTTTATGAAAAAGGATTAAGTAATCAACTTGGTTAATGACAATGACGTCATAATTGAAAAGAAAAAGTTAATTCCGCATTTTAATTAAGCGTAGCTTAATACGATGATATGATAACAAACCGAGTATACACGGGGTGTTACATTTTATGGTATCCGAGCACTTTCTAAGGAAAAGCCTGTATGTATTGCAATAACTTAGGATGTTTTGTTGTGTGTCTTGTCTTGTGTGTTTCTCTATTGGGTTTTACTATAATGATGCATGAGTGACCACATTGCGTAGGCCTGATTAACTCATTGTTTGTGTAACTTGGGCAGAGTCATGGTTTTGCCAAGGAGAAACTGAGAGACAAACGAAGATCAACCATATCCTGTCCTGGCTGCATTGGCTAAAATGCAGGAGGCCCGACTAGCCGACCAGGAAGCCATGAGAGTGGTAAACCAGGCTATAATGGGCGCCGTCAGAAAGGCAAACGGGAAAGCCACCGAGGACGTGTTGGAGGCGAATCGCCTAGCGAACATGACCATGATGAGGGTCATGTTGGAGGAGATGAGGGTTGGTCCTGCTGGTGGCCAGTATCCTCCGCCACCACCGCCACCACCACCACCGCCTCCACCCAATCATCAGGACGATAGCCAGAGTCATTTTGAGGGTGCCAGTCATCTTACTGGGATGATGCATCCCTACCTTGAGCCAGCTGAGGACCGTGACGTTATTGATCGCCGGCTGAATGCTTTCCGCAAGCATAAGCCAACTTCTTTCGATGGATCTTATGATCCTATTGCTGCTGCGAGATGGCTCCAGTCATTGGACAAGATCTTCAGAGTCATGCAGTGCACCGACCCGCAGAAGCTGATGTTTGCCACCTACATGCTGGAGGGCGATGCTCATGAGTGGTGGACGAACACCTCTCACGTCTATGAGATGCAGGGCCATGTGATTACATGGCCATTCTTTGAGGATTGCTTTCTTGGAAGATACTTCCCATATGATGCACAGGAGCGGAAGCAAGGAGAGTTTGACCGTCTGGTGCAAGGCTCGTTGACTGTGGATGAGTACTTGGCTAAGTTCAATGAACTGGTCAAGTTTGCACATTTTTGGATTGCTATGCCGACCCCTACGTTCTTGGCTTCTAAGTTCCACAGGGGACTTAATGAGGAGATTGCAGATCATATTGTTGGTTCTAAGTCTAGAGACTTTGGTACACTGGTGCAGCAGTGTAGGGACATTGAGGATGTCTATATTGTGAGCAAGGTCAAGAGGGCAAAGGTTGCGAAGGTTAAGGGAACGGGTAGTTCCACTTCCTAGAAAGACATGAAGTTTGCTGGTAAAAGAAAGGGAAAGCAGTTGGCTGCTAGACAGGCGCCTAACCAGTTCAAGAGGACTTCTACTCAGGGGAGTTCAGCTAGACCTCCTACTCCCAGATGCTCGGGATTTGGGAAATTCCATGTGGGGCCGTGTGCTACCGGCCAGTTGATCTGTTTTCAGTGTGGCCAGGCGGGTCACTACTTCAGAGATTGCCCATCGTGGACAGCAAGAGCTGTAGCGGTTCAAGCAGTTCCACTTCAGATGGTTCCCCTTCCACCTACTGCGGCACCTGCAGTGCCACCTGCCATTGGTCGTGTTTACACCTTGGATCGGCAGCAGTCGGACCGAGCTCCGAACCTTGTCAGAGGTACTGTTTCCATTGGTGATTCGGCTGTTGATGTCTTGTTTAACTCCGGGGCCACACATTCCTTTTTTGCAACTCCGATTGCTGTGGGGCTTGAGTTGCCCAGTGATGTGCTTTCTCCACCGTTGCGGGTGACTACCGCCACCGGAGAAAAGTGTGATACCTCCACTGTACATCGAGATGTCATGTTTTAGTGGGATGGCCGTGGGTTTTTGGTGGATCTGATAGGATTGCCAATGGCTAACTTGGAGATTATCCTTGGCATGGATTGGTTGCACAAGAATTGTGTTATGATTGATTGTTGTGCCAAGCGAGTGGTGATGTCTCCGTGTGATTCGACCGCCAATTCCTCGCCTTATATTTCAGTGTTGCAGGCTAGAAGAGCCTTGAGAGCATGGACATTTGGTTATGTCATGTTGGGAGGTTTGGTGAGTGGGACACATGAGGATATCACTGGCATTCCTGTGGTGAAGGAATTCCTCGAGGTGTTTCCTGAGGAGATTCTTGAGTTTCCGCCATAGCGGGAGATAGAGTTCTCCATAAATTTGTTGCCTGGTGTGGGGCCTATTTCATTAGCTACATATCGGATGTCGCCACCAGAGTTGGCAGAGATGAAGAAGCACATTGAGGATCTTTCAGCAAAAGACATCATTCGACCGAGCGTGTCTCCATGGGGAGCATCAGTCATTTTTGTGAAAAAAAAGATGGGACTATTCGGTTGTGCACCGACTACAGGCAGTTGAACAAGGTGACAATCAAGAACAAGTATCCCCTTCCTCGTATTGATGATCTCTTGGATCAACTTAAGGGTGCTTGTGTGTACTCGAAGATTTATATCCGGTCCGGATACCATCATATTCGGGTTAAGCCGGAGGATGTCCCCAAGACCGTGTTTCGCTCGAGATACTGTCACTATGAGTATTTGGTGATCCCGTTTGGACTCATCAATGCTCCCGCAGTGTTCATGGATTACATGAATCTGATTTTCCAGCTGTATTTGGATCAGTTTGTGATCGTCTTTATTGAGTGTGAGTTCTGGCTCAAGTTAGTGAAGTTTCTTGGGCATGTGATTTCTGCTGAGGGAGTTGCAGTGGACCCGAACAAGATTGAGGCTATGTTAGATTGGGAGAGGCCCAAGATGGTTACAGAAGTTAGGAGTTTCCTGGGTTTGGCTGTTACTACAGGAGGTTCATCAAGGGATTCTCCATGTTGGTTAAAATGTAACACCCCGTGTATACCCGGTTTGTTATCATGTCATCGTATTAAGTTACGCTTAATTAAAAATGCGGAATAAACTTTTTCTTTTCAATTATGACGTCATTAATATTACCAAGTTGATTACTGTTGGGTCAAAAGCTGTTGGGTGAAAAATATATTATGATGAAGACGTTCCTCAGTTCACTAAGAAAGAACACAGTTGCTCTCTTAATTTCAACCCAAGTGCGCAAGTGCACGCATCAAGTAATAAATGGGAGTGTTAATGCCCAGATTATCATTCCCACGAGGATAGAACTCTGATTAATGCCTTCTACTATTTTACAAAGAATGAAAATGAAAAGAAAAGTTAGTAATTAACCTGTCTGGTCAAACGTTCCCTACTACCTTGACAACGTTCCTCAAGGATAGTAGGTTCAATCTGACAGCCAACAGTTCATCGCTTCGTTATGTATGATGCCCTTCATAGTACATTTACCTTATGCCATCCATGGCGATTTTCTCAATTTCTTCCTTCTACTCATACTTTATAATTATTTCATTTCATCTATGTTTACTCAGTACTAACTCCTTATGGATTTCAATGCCATATTTCAATGTCTCTCAATTTAACCCTTCACTAACATGACAAATTTTTAAATTTCCAATCCCTTAGGATTAATCATCAAATATTCTATTTATTTCTCTACATGAACCATCCCAATTCATTCAAGCGTACACCATCTGTCCCGGTCTCATAACTTCTAATCAAACATACCTATTTAACTCATACCTACGCATATTTGTTCTCATTTCTCAATAATCCCTCAGGTTCTAAATCTCTCATCTTGATGAAGTTTATTCACCAAGTCCACTTGTACATACTATACTACACACATACTTGGAAGTTTCACCAATACCATTTCCATACTATGGACTCATCTCAATTATATATCTTTATTATTCATAGTACTACAAGGTTCACCCATGGTAATACCGTACATATCATAGATTTGTTTGCAACTTTCACTTATAACATAGTTTTCTTTTCACTTTCATCAAAAGTCAGACAAAACATTTAAGTCTGTTTTCCTTAAGTCTTATAACCTTTACTTGTACTCACTGCCATCTCTTGTCCGTGGAGCAGTCGATACTGCAGCCACAATGTAACGCCCCTCTTGTATGCATCCAAGAGATGCGATATTGCTAACTTGTAATAGAGTCGCAGCGGAAAAAAAAATTTGGTTTAACGTTTGCAAAAGCTAAACACAAAGAATCTTTACTGAACTACTCAAGATTAGAAAACCTTGTACTTAAAATTGTTTATTCATGAAAACAGCGAAAGTTTCAAAATAAGCGCTTGCTGAAATTTTTTCTTTTTACCAGAAAAACGTACTGTTCTCTAAAATTCATATAAAATCAATCTGATGTCGGGTAAAAATGATTCTTCTCTACGGTGAAACTAGATACACGGGGCTTCGCGTCCATATAAAATATGTGCGATTCCGAGATGAATAGCCCCTTGAATTCGAACTCGCAATAAATTATGCCGCATTCGAAGGGTCGTAGCCCCGGGATGCCAACTTTTAAGTTGCTCGCAAAATAACAGTTTTCAGAAAACAATCCATACTTCCAAAAACATAGTCATTAATCCAAAACAACAATTAACCAAAAGTTCAAGATCAGTAACTGGACCATAATTTTTCCAAACAAAATAAACAACTTTTGTAAAATCCAAAATAACAGAATAATGAAACTTCAAGTTATCCTTCTTGCAAACACAGTCACCCAACTCAACAAACAGCCATGAATCCAGCTACGGGTACACAAAACAGCCAAGCATCGCATAACAAAACATCAAATACTTTTGCGTCCTCCTGCCATTGTACATCAGAAAACAGCTGCCCCAAAGGGGTGAGAAACATTTCCCAGTAGTGTGAGACAATACCAAAATGCAAAAAGCATAAGCTAGAACCCGAAATAGTTGAAATAACAAGATTTATCATATATATATACATGTTGCCATATGCTAAACAAGATGCGTAAAACGCCAAGAGTACGTTATAGCACTAATGTGCCCGTACTATCAAGCACAGTGGATTACCCTTGGTGGCTTCTCAAGAATGGATCCAACCGTGGCCTAAGCGGACTGAAGCCAACTGTCCCAAGACCTTGGTACCGTAGGTAATGCCTATATGGTGCATGCTCATCCATATGCTTAGTTTTTAAAAATGATTTTTTTGTCGCAATATGAAATTGATGCTCGAATGCTATGCTTTGTGACGCACGCAGCATACAAAATAAAATGTCATGATGAACATGTATGTCAAGATCATATAATTTGTATCATAACAAGACTTTGCAACATATATATATGTAGCAAGATTAACAAGATGTCAAAACGAGCAACATTAATACGTATAGATATATCAAGACATGGAGCCACGATCTCATCTCGTGCTCCTTCTAGCAAGTAGGAAGAGTAGTGCCTTCACACAATTACCTAAAACGTCACTGTACCGATTCCAAACAGCAGCGAAAATGTCCAATTCACGAATTAACAGCACCTAATTTCAAACAGAAAAATCAGCATAGTGTTCAAGCTTCTCTAAACATTAAACCAAAGCTTCCCAAGCCTAAAATATCCCTACATCCCGCGGCCAAGAAGGGTCCTACCCTAAGGATTGTGTGACTTCCAAAAGGGATTTTTAACAACAAAAATAGAGGGAAATCCTAAGAGTTCTCGTCAGGCAGATTCGGAGAAAACATAACCGTACCGTTTTAAATTTAATTAATTTAAGCCAGTAGCACTTTATTCACAACCCGTAAAAGTATTTTTAAATTTTAACAAGATACATTTTCTTCAAATCATCAGGGGTTCGGTTTTTACAGCAAGGAGCAGATCAAAACAGAATAGAAAGTTAGAAGGTTCAGCCCTTGTTTTACCTTCAAGACCGAGTAGAAGGGAAGAAAGAGATGGATTCAGATTTCTGCTTGTGATTACACCAAGCCGCTCACACGTCTGACCACTAGACAGCCACCAACGCCTCAGCTGGACAAACCGAGAGGAGTCTTTAAGAATTATAACGAAGTCAGGGACAAAAATATATAGCCAGAAGATACCTTACCTTCTTGAGGAGGAAGGCACGGCTGAACAGAGGGAAAAGGTATATAGACGTTGAATCTTCGTTTCTGCTTCAAAAGGGGTTACACGGTTTCTGCAACAGAAACCCAAGAAGAGGTGAAATCGTTCTTCCGTTTGAACTCCAATGATGTTGCGGTTTAGGGAAAATACAAGAAAACAGAATCAGAAGATAATTTTACAAGTTTGTTTTGTTGAGGAGAGGAAAAGAAGAAGGTTGGCTGTGAGTTTATCCACACAACCAAAGATCAAAATTTATACCCATCACTCTGCTGATGAACGCGTGAGGGAAGAAGGAAGAGAGATAAATTTTTTATCCAATTAGAAAGCATGCATCCTGCTCTCTGTCAACTGATTGGCTGCTCCTAGAGGTGGGCAGATTTTAGGGGTTTACAAAAGGGGTTAGGCAAGGTTAGGCTGAAACCCTATTTCTGATCTTTCTCCACTGCACAAGGCAGAGACGTGACTCACTAGGTGATAAGGTTGCTCTGGCCAAGAGAATTTTCATCCAATCACGTTGAGAGGAGAGGGATTTCACGCTAATTAGGTAGGAGTGGAAGGCTGGATCAGATTGAGAAGTGAATTGGGTTGGGTTGCTGCTCCAAGGCTCTTGGGCCGTAGGTCAAAACAATTGCTGTGGCCCAACATACTAACTTATGAAATCAATTGAGATTAGCCCATCAGCAATAAGCCCCAATGCTTTTAAATTAGGCTAATACTCATCATCCTATGGGCCAGCGACCTTCTCCCCCAAACAAGGCCCAACATGCTAATTCCTCTTATATTATAATTCAACCCATCACTAATTAAATTCATTTAATTAATTTGTTGCCTCTTACTTTATTTTTAATAACTTATGGCTGTAATTCTAAATTAGCTTTCTCATGCCTAACATAATTTCTGTGACTAACTAATTTATTTCAAGAAACTTCTTAACTCAAATTAATTTTCTCCTAATAATTATATACTCGAATCAAAGCACAAAGCACATACAAGAACATAATACCCAAAATTCTCATAGCAACATAATATATTTCCTATTTACGTGGGATGTTACACTCTCCCCACCAAAATGGAATTTTGTCCGCAAAATTCGAACTTACCTACTCATTAAATAATTCAGGATAGCGTTTCCGTATTTCATCTTCACGTTCCCATGTAGCTTCGGCTGCAGATTTGTTGTTCCACAACACCTTCACCAACGGAACCTCCTTAGAACGAAGTTGCTTAACGGATCTTTCCATAATCTGAAATGGCTGAACATGGTATGTCAGATTTTCTCTTAATTCGACCTCCTCCGGTTGCAACACGTGCGACGGATCAGAGAGGTATCTCCTCAGTTGTGATACATGAAATACATCATGAATTCCTGACAGATTAGGTGGCAAAGCCAAACGATACGCTGACTCGCCAATCCGATCCAAGATAAGATACGACCCCAAATATCGCAGACTTAATTTCTTGACTCCCATTCTCCTGCCGAGACCCGATGTGGGCGTGATTCGCAAAAATACATGATCTCCCACTTCGAAAGATAAAGGCTTATGGCACTTGTCATAGTAATTTTTCTGTCTGGCCTGCGCTCGCTGCATGTTTTCTCTTATCTTCTTTACTTGCTAAGAGGTTTCCTGAATTACGTCAGGCCCCAAAATACTTCGCTCTCCTACTTCAGTCCAACACAGAGGTGATCTGCACTTTCTTCCGTACAAAGCTTCATAAGGAGCCATCTGAATACTGGAATGATAACTGTTATTATACGCGAATTCGATCAATGGAATATACTGATCCCAACTTCCTCCATGCTCTAAGACACACGCTCGTAACATATCCTCTAAAACCTGGATAGTTCGTTCAGATTGCCCATCGGTTTGCGGGTGGTAAGCAGTGCTCAACCTCAATTGCGTACCGGGAGCTCGCTGAAAGGACTCCCAGAATTTAGAGGTGAACTTAGGATCACGATCACTGACTATACTGGTAGGAACTCCATGCAGCTTCACGATCTCTCGCAGGTAAATCCTTGCCAGTTTCTCCGTACTATATGTGGTTCGAACACACAGGAAATGAGCTGATTTCGTCAATCGGTCAATAATTATCCAAATAGCATCATAACCATCTTTCGAACGAGGAAGTCCTACTACAAAATCCATAGCAATACTGTCCCATTTCCACTCGGGAATCTCTAGAGGTTGAAGTAATCCCGAAGGTCTCTGATGTTCGTACTTCACTTTCTGGCACGTCAGACACCGAGATACATACTCAGCAATGTCACGCTTCATTCTCGGCCACCAGAACGAAGTCTTCAGGTCATGGTACATCTTCGTAGATCCAGGATGAACGGCATAATTTCCTTTATGAGCTTCCTGCAAAACTTCTGACTTCAATTCAGCACTCGGCACAACTAACCGACCTTGGAAACTTAACATTTCGTTCTCATCCCATAACACATCTCGCATGCCGGCCAGATCATGGACTAACTCTTCATTTCTTTGGGCCTCCTTGATCCTACGGAGTAGCTCATTTTCTATCTTAATATTGCCCCATCTTATACTACGCCTTCGCCTAACAACCGACAAGTTCATATCTCGAAAAGCTTCAAACAACTTCAGTTCTTCTATCATCAAGGTTGCGGTATGGAGAGTCTTCCGACTCAGGGCGTCCGCTACTACATTCGCTTTACCTGGGTGATACTTCAGTTCAAACTCATAGTCTTTCAAAAACTCCATCCAGCGGCGTTGCCTCATATTTAATTCCTTCTGATCGAACAGATATTTGAGACTCTTGTGATCGCTGCACACATCGAACTGAGAACCATACAAGTAATGTCTCCAGATTTTCAGCGCGAACACTATGGCTGCTAACTCCAGATCGTGCGTAGGATAATTTTCTTCATGAGATTTCAGTTGCCGAGAGGCATAAGCCACTACCATCCGATCCTGCATCAGTACGCAGCCAAGTCCTTTCAAGGACGCATCACAATATACTTTGAACTTCCTTATTGGGTCAGGAATAGTAAGTATCGGAGCACTTGACAATCTATTCTTCAGCTCCAGGAAACATTCTTCACAATCT